>NW_019416210.1:697313-934149 GCF_000390285.2 Anoplophora glabripennis | reverse complement strand
AATCTTTTACATCATTAACTTTTACTTGAATGAGTTCATCGCATCTACAAGCTCCTGTGACTCCAAATATTAGTGCAACCTAAAAAATATAGAATTATTAATTTTGTAACAATAAAAAAAGTTGGAAAATGCAAGGAAATTCTAAAACATGACGTAATTTTAAGACATCTATATTTATGAGTTTTTACAACATTCTTCCAATGAGCTATCTTTATTTCCGAAAATTGTTTATTATTCTCGTAATGGATACTATAAAATAACTTGAAGTTTACAAATTATAACAAAATTTTGTATTACAAATATAAAAAGGTTAAATATATATCTACCTATAATTTAAAAAGTACATACCTTGGTTGCTAAATATTTATCATCAGGTGCTTTATTCAGGAATTCGTCAAATTCTTTTTTAGACAAAACTTTCGACTTTTTTGGTTTATAATTTTCACCTTGTCGTTTCAAAAATGTAATTAATTTTGAATATTTCTCAATATTTACATTGTGTTCTATGTTTAATTTAGATTTTACCATTGAATATTGCGCCCATAAAGTTGAACTTTTCAGTGTTCTGGATAATCTTGTAAAATATGCTATCATCACATTTTCTGAATAAATATGTGCATTATTTTCTTTTGCCCAATTTATGAATTTATCATAAGCATTTTCATAAATTTTTCTCGACTTTGTTGGTATAAGTGTTGCCACTGATGTATTTGCAATTTCCAGTAATTCTGGTGGTGTGCACTGCATTTCTTCAGACATTTTAAAAACGACCCGACGCGACATCAAATTTCAACTGACACTTAATGAAACGTCAAAGCTTCTTGAATCTTTAATTCGTTGCTAGGATACTTACCTACACATTGTTACATTTTTTTACTAGTTAAAAAATGAAAAATATTTGTACTAGTTAAACAATAGGCTGCTTCTAAAGGAGGTGTTGCACTATATAATATAAGTATTATTATACGCTTGAAGAAAAAATATTTCATTGATGGTATTATATGCTATTAAATCAACTATAATTAATATTAAATGTATCTAAAGGTTGCCAAGTATACGTCTTTCATTGAAAATACTATATAATTTTTTTCCGTGACTTGCCTGCATGTTGCAGGTTCCCATTTGATTACTTCAAGAAAAAGTGTCAACTTTCAAATTTTTCTGGGCGGCATGCAACATAATTATTTTCTATACACTGGCATAAAAGTTTCTTTTATCGAAAATAACCTCGTTTTTTCGTTTTATTATCCGATGTTTTAATCAAATGCTTTGATCCTAAATTATCTTTATCATTCTAATTTAATTGATACAGTTCATCAGGACGATAGGCACCGGTAACATCAAATATAAAGGCAACCTAAAAAGGATAAACGATGTTTAAAATTTTTACATCTAAACTTACCTTTTCATCAAGTATATATTAGGTATCTGGTGTTTGAGTAATAGTCGTTTAAAGTTGTTTATTTGACAATTTGACGTCTTTCGTTTATAGTTGTCACTTTTGACGTTTCAGGTAAAGCACGTAATTTCAGATATTTTGATATCCTCTGTACTAAGTGTTGCTCTCAACATAGATACCATAACGTAGATGTCTTCAATTTTGTGGATAAAACGGAAAAGTATGCAATTATAACATTTTCGGTTCGGTAGGTCCTATTTTTTTCAATGCAATAAGTGTTAAAACGTTTGTAAGCAAATTCGTACTTTTCCCTAGATCTGTTTGGTAATCAATTTAAAATCACATAAATGAACAATGAATAAATGAACAATGATTCTCAAGGAAACAATTTCATAAACGATTAGACTGTAAGAAATGTTAGATATGCGTTAATAAAAATTTCTTAATTCAGATTAAGTACCTAATTATTCTTTGCGGTTTCAGAAAAAATAACATGTGTACCTCGTCGTAGCAAAAGCACATTCCCGGAATCAACGCTTGTTGCATTGTCGTCCGAGAATGTATTGCTTTTACTATTAAGTACACAATATACGTACTATTTTTTAATAATATATTGCCACATTTTTTCATTTCAACGACTTTTTTCAGATTTGGTGCACTCAATGTAGATAATAACAATAATTGCCATTATTGGCATAGGTTAAATAGTTATCTGTATCCTTAAAAAGTGCCTAATCTGATATAGCGGGACTATATCCATTGAGTGAAATGTTTGAGTACATTTTCACTCAATATTGAGCATTTTGATAATTTGATACATATTTGAACTAAAACTGAGTATTATTATTGTTAATTTATTAAAACATTAATCTGTACATGAAACGAAATATCATAGAACAATGGATACAAGCTTATTCTTCATATTTGTTGTGTTTACTAAGCTTATATAAATTAACAATCTTTTGCGCAACTATCATGTGTTTAAAAATGAGATCTCATTATAACTTGCTCGCGTTTACCGACGCTTGCTGCATGGATGGAAAGGTACAAGATTAGAGAGGCCTTCAAACTCATTCAGTTGTAATAAATTCAGTTTTATAAAAAGATTATATTGTTACTAGAAGGTTATAATATATACACGACGCGAAAAAAAACGGTTACTGAAAAAAGTTTAATATTATAAACATGATTTCTCACCATTGGCTATACGGTTTCAGTCACGTATTCCCTAGTTTTTCTTAGCGGTTTATTGAAATTTGCATCTGTTTTCACATTTTATTAGGAAACTTATTGGTACCCAGTGCTGGAAAACGGTGCAGTAAGTGATAATTTTAATTAGTGTTAATTGATAATATTTTGAGTTACCGTGAACGATAAATTATTCATCATCCGACTCCGTGACTGGCGTTAGAAGATTACAGAGTTAACGGCAAATAACACATGCCTCGAGATTCTGTGTGTATTAATTCTGTTACCGCATGGTAAGTCAATATTTACTTTTATTTTTTATTAGGGAAACTTCCGTCAGCTCTAAGACAACAAAAAGTTGGTTTTTAGATCCGCCATACATTTCAAATAAATATGCTTGCTTCTGTTATTGTTGACGTAAGCATTTTTACGGCGAAATAATTATACGCCTGAAGTTAATTAGTATGTGTGCCATTACTGCTTTTTGGACATGACGTTTAAACTGCCTACATTTTTTTTTAATTATTACAGGCGATCCAGTTTAAAGACGTCAGTGTACCATATTTTTATATCTACTGTTTTTTTTTCAGTTAATATCACCAATTTCATGTACAGGGTGTCCTGACTTAAATGTATACAAACCATTACATAATAAGTATAAACTTTTTGAATATTTTTATTAGAAAATGTGAATTTAAAAAGTATAACTTCCAAAAACTACTATATGTACCAATATTTGAAAAATTTTATTCTTCACATCCTTTAAAAGCAATTTTTATAAAAAATCTGTTAATTTTTTATTTTATATACGTATTTAAAAACACTAAAAGGTCGTGGTATACTGAGAGGGGACCAATTGGAATCAGGAGACCCCTTTAATTTTTTTTTTTTTTGGACGCACGATTCAATTCTAATTTTTTTATTTTTATATAGTCAACTTCTACATATACTTGCCGATTTTTTTTAATAGTGATTTTTGTGAAAATTACTTACATTATTTTTATTAAAAATAGCTGCGACAGTAACTCCGACCATCATTTAAAACTATTACATATCTCTCGAATTTCGTCAGTTTATTATGCGGAATAATTTGTTTATACATATATAATTATGATTTACATTTAATTTTAAATAAAACTTTCTGCTTTAGTTTAAAAACCTGGGAAGTATTAGAAACATATAAAGGTTAACTTACTGACACTGACGATTATAATTTTCAAAGAACAGAGTCTGATTATAGATTTCAAATTGTGAAAATATTATACCTTTACTAAAATTATGAAAATAATTAAATAACTAGATATATTTTATTGAATATTAAAGTAGACACGTTGCGGTTAATAATAGAAAAGAATTTTAGATAAATGACACCTCTTGCAGTTCTACAAGCCTCCAATTTTTTAGTAAAATTTTCCATCACGTGTTCATATAACAGTGGTTCAATTTGAGTGATTTGCTCAATTATGTTTTCTTTCAGATGTTGAATGGTTTGAGGATTGTCAGCATAAAATTTGCTCTTCAAAAAAACCATTAAAAGAAGTCTATGGTAATAGTGATAGATCACTTGATCTTGCTGACCAATTAACATCTTCGAGAAATTATTCCATTACCAAATTCTTTTTCAAAAGGTCGATTGTTTCCGTTGATGTATGACACGTTGCACCGTCCTGTTGAAATGAAACATTCTGCAGATCAATACATTCCAATTCACCCCATAAAAAGTTATTAATCATCGTTCATTCACAGTAACAATGTCTCTAGCTTCATTTTCGAAGAAGTCTAAACCAATCACTTCACCAAACCAAAAACACACCATACAGTTACTTTTTTTGGGAATGCATTGATTATTCCAATATTACTCGTTGGTTTTCTTTACCCCAGATACGACAATTTTGTTTTTTACATATCTACCAATTTCAAAATGAGCTTCATCATTTCATTGCATGAGTCCAATTAAGAAATGTACGACTTAATCTACGATCAGTTGGCAATAATTCTTGTGTAACTTTTTTAAGCCCTTAATTGAGGATCTTTATGCAAAATATTGAACAAAGTGGTTTCTTTAATCCCTCAGTTACTAATTGATGGTTCTGTCGTGGCACTAACATTGACAGCTGCAATATTTTCTTGAGAATGACCATTACGACCATAAATTTCACTTCTTTGATCTTGAATTGAACCAGTTTCTTCAAATTTTTTCACAATATTTCGAATGGTGCTATTTGTTGGACAATTTGTTGTTTAACAAAGAAGACGCGTTGTTCAATAGCATATTTTTCTATATTTGTTAACCGTCATGTTTCTACTTAACAGCCGCCAAAGAACCAAAGCCATTCTAGTAAAAAAGCACAAATGGTGGCAAATTTAAAAAGTTAACTCAAATATGTACACTCTCTACAATATCTTAATATAACACTGTAATGATAAACTTGTTTATGAGGAAAAAAATATTGAAAACATAAACACAGAACAAACAACTTAGTAGGTAATTCTGTGGTTTATTTTTTCCAGTTATATTTTTCTTAGCTACGTTTAATTAACCTTCTCTTCATTCTTTTCTTGAAATAAATTCTGTTGTTTGTGCAATGCCAAAACCTTGCTGCATTAATCTAAAACAATGGGTACCTAACTGTCCGAATTTTTTTATCATTGTGTATAACTATTACATCTTGTTACAAACTAAACAAAACTGACTTAATATAATGAATTATTTTTTATACAGTGTCTCACAAATACTGCATTTTGAAAGTTTTACATACTAAAGTAAATACTAAGTATAATCTATCGAAATTAAATTTTGGCGTTTATCTAATGATACTCCAGATTTTTGGCAGTGCAAAATGAAGTGGCAGAGATCTACTGCAATAAATAGGACCATATTCATTAGTCATCAAAATCCTGAATTAATTGAGAATTGTTTAAATAATCTGAAAAAAGTGTATGAAAAATCAAGGACGAACAATTTTTATGAACTATAAATATAATCACTTTATTTATTATCATATTACTAATTAGGATATAAGGTAAAATTAAGCGACAGGTACTTTCAATATAAACAGAACAGTTTTAATTACTTACTTAATTGTTAATATTCGCAAACGACAGAAGAAAACTGCATTCACGTTTATATTGATGAAATTAACATAAATTTATGAATCCAAAAATACCATAATATAAAGCATACTCCTCGGGAAAAAAAGTTCACATCAAAATCTCTGAATTGTGATGCTCTATTGTTTTTTTTAATTAAAAAATAGATTTTTTTTGTGGAAAATTAGCTTTCAAAGTAAATTTTATTTTTTTAGTATGTTCAAAAACGCAGTTGAAACGGAATTTAATATTTTCACGTGATGACCCTGTATATACACCCTGTACATCAGTTACTGTTTTCTCTAACTGTATAAAAGTCTAATATACCTTTATACGAAATTATATGAGTTCTGACAAGTAGTTCAAAAGTACCTAAATTTAGAACAAATAGGACCAAAAATAAAATAAAATTTAAATATCCCACAGCTTGGCCCAGGTTCTTGGTTAGCGGATAATGAGTTTTTATTTAAATTAAATCATGGACGACAAGTACTGTTTTTATTTTTTTCTGCCTCTTGACATGTTCACCTCAATAACATTGACCAGGATGGTCGCTGATTCACGATTCTTATACTCACTTATATTCCGTGAATACCAGATTTACCACTTAGTGTCCTAGACATTATTACACATCATGCGACTTAAGATTGTAAACATTAACCTCGTTGAACAAAAAAGCAGATTTTAAATACGTTAAGATAGTAAATACAGAAAAATAATAGTTAGCTACCTGACAATCCAAAAATTATATTCCTTAAATATTATAAATTCGTCCTTTTTTCTATTCGTAAAGGAAAAATATAGAAAAATAATAAATATTATTCTTTTCAGAATTTTTAATTACTCATTTCGAAGAAAAAATCATACAGGGTATTAAAATAATAGGTTAAAAAATTTAAACTCAAGGAATACTAAAAAATAAAAAAAAAAGTTGATATGAACCTGTATCTGAAAAGGCTTCGTTTTCGAGGTACAGGGTATTAAACCGAGTCACCATATTAATTCAAATTTGGTAAAGCTTATTATCTCATAAGTCCCCACGATTTAAATATGACGGAGATAATAACAATTTTAATTTTATGAGTATACCCAAATGTTGTCAAACATTTAATAACAGGACTTAACGCAAAATTACATTGAAATAATTTACCAAATTACTAAATTGGTAACAAGTAACCAATGTAATAACGTTTTCCTTATTTACAACTCGCGTGATCTTCGTACCCATTAATTTTACTGCTTAGACATGCTCAATTTAAGAAAATAAAATAGCAATTCACATTATATTTATTATGACGTTGGAAGACAAAGGTTGGTTTGCATTTCTGTTGCTAATTTAAAAATTATTAGATTGTTGTCGTACAGGTATTGACGTCAGAAAACAGATTCTTCGACAGGATAGGGATTATTTTTCATTTCATTATGCAACTGTAAAAAAATGTAGGTACGTCAATAGCAATTGTTATAAACAAGCTGAATGAGTACCTATGGGTTCACTCTTTAAGTGTCCCCATAGAAAAAAGTCTAAGGGCGTTAGATCTGGCGATCTAAGAGGTCGCTCAATTGAACCTCTGTCCTATCCAGTGATTAGGAAAGTTCTGATTAAGAAAATCACGCACACTTGCGGCATATTGTGGTGGAGCACCATCCTGCTAAAACTACACATCCTCTTCTGACAAAGCGTTGTCATTTTCCAGTACTTCCACAATCATCGGGTAGGCATTCGTTCTAGTAGATTCAGATGCATGTTTCCATCCAGATTTTCCGGTAGCCAGAAAGGCCCTATGAGGCTATACTCGGCCAAATTTTCAATTTCCTCGGATGCTGCGTATGAGTTTCATGAAAAATGCGTGGACTTTAGATAGATAGATAGATATTTATTAGTGTTAGTACACAACAGGTGTTTACACACGTCAAAAAAATACTTATAGTAGTAATATAAAATCATTATGAAAAAAAATATATATAATACATATACAGCACAGTACACACGCGAATAACAGTGTTGACACGTAACTAGTTCATAATTTAAAAAACAAAGAAAATAGTAATAAAACAATACAAGTACAAGCAATAAATGGTTGTCAAATGTTAAAATAAAATGTTTGTAAGAAGACAACAAAACAAACAGGAAATGAGTGATGTAGTAAGAAAAAAAAAACTGAAACAATGCAACTGAAGTGTGCGAAGCTACGTCTAAGATAGTCATATTAGGGTGAGATCACTTTTTAAAAATTCTTGCGTAGTATAAAATGCGTTGGTTAATAGAAAGTGTTTTATTTTTCTTTTAAATAAAGTAGGGTTGAGATGACGTACTGAAACTGGTAATGCATTAAAAAACTGGATGTCTAGATATGATGTGCCATTACGTGTTTTACTTAAGCGATGAAAGTTTAAGTTTATGTCATTTTTATTTCTAGTATTAGGTGGATTTGGCTACGGACAGTAAACGACTCTTCATTTTCTTTTACGTACAAAAGGCACTGGAGTATGTAAGTACATGGTAATGTTAAAATACCAAGTTTCTTAAACTGTGCTCTGCAGTCATCTCTGAATTTTAAACCCGAGATTATGCGAATGGCTTTTCTTTGAGTAGCAAAAACGGTATCAGCTGAAGGTGAATGACCCCAAATCAGGATTGCATAGGATATTTGGGAGCGAATAAGGCTATGATAAGCAGTAATTAACGTTTTTTGAGATACTTTGCTAATCAAGTTGAGGATTAAATAAATACCCTTGGAGATCTTATTACAGAGGTAGTGGGCGTGCCTGTCCCATTGCAATTTCGGATCCAAATATATTCCCAGAAATATTACTGCATCAGGATTGTTTACATCGTCTATTTCACGCAAGCTTAACATTAATTTTTCGGTCTTAGATGCGTTTAGGCATAAGTTATTTGAAGTAAACCAATGTAATGCGTCATTCTCGATTATTGGAATGTCCACCGTCAGATCATCCAAAACATTATTGGCTATGGATAAGTTTGTGTCGTCAGCGAAAAGAATCGCGAACACGTCGTTTCTCACAGATTTTGGGATTTTAATCACTCCAGTAGCAGCAATTATGGCGATTGGCTCGACCATCAGTTGGAACGTACATTCATCGGAAAAATAGATTGAGTACAAACAATTTGGATTCCTTCGAGCACGATCACTCATTTTTTCACAGAACTGCAAGCGGCGATCAGGATCGTCTTCATTAATTTTTTGTACCAAATTAATTTTGTATGGGTGATACTTATGAATTTTTAAGATTCGGCGGCAACTAGATACAGAAATTTCTTAAGTACCTGTGCATGTTGATGCAACCGATCCAGTTTCTGATAATTCATTTTTATCTTATCGAGAAATTGTTGAAAAATGTCAGA
Organism: Anoplophora glabripennis; assembly: GCF_000390285.2. Taxonomy (NCBI): domain Eukaryota; kingdom Metazoa; phylum Arthropoda; class Insecta; order Coleoptera; family Cerambycidae; genus Anoplophora; species Anoplophora glabripennis. The sequence continues at coordinate 925,102 of NW_019416210.1, read as the reverse complement.
AAACGCCCGAAATGCTTCGAAACGTTCGTTCGGAAGTGGAGCAAAGATTTTATTATTGTATGGATGCGGAGGTTATTTAAGTGATGATTTTATTGTCATATCCAAACCAAAATTCAAAAAATCGTCGTGAGCAGAATTGAATAAAACTTAAAATGAGGTGTAACTCAATATAGGGTCATATTAAAGTTTGAGGGCATTTTACACCTCTGCCTTCCAAAACCCCAAAACTTACGCCATCATGTGTCCCCCTTGAAAAGAAAATCGACGTGTTTCAGGATTTTTTTATTTGTTTTTCCGATATTTTCCAGGTTGGAAGTTTTAACTGGAACACCCTGTATACATATATCACGTATGATATACATACAATAACTACATTGACACAGATCTATCTACTTCTAGATATCAGGACGTCAATCATAAGATATGTATTTCTTCTGCCCCACAATTACAATCAATCTGTTCAGGTAATGTTTCCCTTTAAATAAATAAATAATCAATCAATAAAATTAAAAGAAACGGGCAAAACAAACGAACAATCAAAACAAACAAACAAAAACCAAAACGAGCGATAAAAACAAAACCTATGAAACAAAGAACATTCAAAACAAGTAAATGAAGAAATGAATACATCAATAAATATTGAGGTTAGAAGAAAGCGAAATACTTAATTCCTCAAATGTCCTGGTCAAGAGGATGGTATCCTAGGGCACAAAGTTTAAGAAAGCTAATCCACATGGATAGGCCTTACTACCATCCTCCCCAGAACAAGGTATCGTCAACATTTAAATACATTGTGCACACATGATCTACGGAGAATGTTCAGACGAGGAACAAGATCATTTACGATCACTTGTCAGTTTAAATTGATGCACTTAAAGAAGTATTAAGTCGTCAGTAGTATACTTTAAAATATAGAAAAGAAAGGAATATATAAGAATGCACATATCAGACAGGTCTTCTTTCGATAACGTAATATTAATACCGTCCATAAGACTTCGCCGAAAATAAAATCAACCTTTTTCAAAATGAGCTTCAAGAACGATGTACTGCAAGTCCCAGTGTACCTGCGACGCAAAATATATGTTTTATAAAAAAGTAATGAAATCTAAAAAAATTTAACTAATTTCATGTAAGACAAGCTCTTAGAATTACTTGGAATTTGGAAACGTCTCATTCGTAAAAATCGGAAACCGAAAGTGGCCAGAGATTGCAAACCTTGTACTGGAACACACAGCAAATATAAATACCGACCCGACGACTTAATATCCAGTTCCCGAGTTTCGTCTCAAAATGAGTGTGACACTTATATTTCTCGAACCGAAACGAAAGATTATTTTTTCAAACTAATTTTTTTTATTTTTTTTTCGAATCATGAAGGTTTTTTGATGATGTATAATGGATTATTGTTAAGAAAACATTTTAACTTAAAAAATTGAATAAAAACTGAAAAATGTTTATCAAAAACCCATAATTACGACTTGTAGAGAATAATTTGCAGTTTTCAAAACCCTGCTTGGATTTTCAGTTATTATCCGAGTAATTAATTGCCAAAGTCAAAAATGATTTTTTTTTGCTTTAATCGTCGATAAATCAACGACAAATAGTCGTACAAGGCTCCGGAACCGCTCAAAGTGAAGAGAATTAAATTATCTAAAAGAACTTTAGAATGAAATTACCAAAAAATTTTTTTTAAGTCCATAAGCCTTTTTAACAAAAGCAATAATTTACAAATTGTTTTTTCCGTTCATTTTCTTATAACTCGAAAACTGCTGATGCTAAAAAAATTTAAACTACAGATCTGAAAACTAGACACTTGAAGCTTCAATTTCATTTTTTTTATTCTCTCTACGACCATTTCCCTCCAAGTTACAGCTCTGTGAAAATCACCCGAAATTTTGAAATTTTTTTAATATCCCTTAATTTCTCTACCGATTGTATACTTTAATGATCAATGCCTAATGGTACAAAACACTGTTATGTACCTATTGGTAGCCCTACCAGTCTGTAGATACTATGAAAGCCCTAGGCGCAATAAACTTCCTTTCAATTAATAATTTTGTGTGAAACAACTACTCCGCGAAGTAGTTGTTTCTCATAAAATTATTAGTTTTTCAACCAGTGTAGTATAATAGTAATAAAGGAATCATATCAACTACTGCTGAAATGTGTTTTTAATTTCAATAACAAATAAATAATAATATTATTAATAATAATAATAATAATAATGATAATAATAATCTTTATTATGCTTATAAGATATTACAAAATAATATACAGCATTAGTCAACACTTGGAGATAGAACACCTAGAAACTAAAGAGAGAAAAAAGAGAAAAAAAGAAAAAAGACATAAAAGAAAAAAACTAACTTAGCAAAAGTATTCGGACATAGAATAAAAACATTTAACTGACAAATACAATCTTAACTTTCGTTTGAACTGGGCAATTTTTTACACTTTTTTATTACGTATGGCAAATGATTAAATATTTTGGGTCCTAAGTAATTTGGCCCTTTACCTACAATTGATAATTTTGTGAAAGGTATACGTATTTCATTATTTTGTCGGGTATTAATATTGTGAACATCTCTATTCAAACAAAATTTATTTACATTTTTAAAAACATACATCGACATTTCAAATATAAATAACGATGCCACAGTTAAAATTTTATGTTCCCTGAAGGTAGGTCTACATGACTGCAAGTTTCCGAGTCCAACAATAATACGCAATATGCGTTTTTGCAAAATAAAAACAGACTTCGCCGAGGTTGAGTCACCCCAAAAACAAATACCATACCGCAATCGACTATCAATTGGGGCATAATATAAATTAATTAATTGCTGCCTTTCTAAGATCCCACTCATATTCCTAAACAGAAAACAATTAGATGATATAGTTGAAACAAGCATATTACAATGAGTTGTCCAATTAAGTTTCTCATCAAGATATATGCCCAAAAAGTTAGCACTCGTCTTACAATTGCCCATGTCACAATTATTTATAGAAAGTGTCAGATCATCGCAACTCCTTTGTGCAGTACGAAGCCTTACTATCTGGGTTTTGTCAATATTAAAATATAAATTATATCCACAAAACCATCTACATAACAGTTCCAGGGTTCTATTTATGTTTGCATTCAGATCATCAATATTTCTATTTGAAAACAACAAAGTCAAATCATCGGCATACATGGTGAAAAAGGTATAATTTAAAACTGACTCCACTGAATTGACGTACAAAATAAAAAGTATAGGGCCAAGAACTGATCCCTGTGGCACCCTCATTTCCACAAGTAATTTGTTGGAATTTATTCCATTAACATACTTTGAATTTACATTATCAATAGATACATACTGTTGACGATGTTTTACAAAATCAGACACCCATTGCAACGGTTGCCCTCTTATGCCATAATCCTGCAGCTTATCGAGCAACACATCATGATTGATGCAGTCGAATGCTGAGGTCACAAAATATTTCAGCAGGACACTCGTCCGCATCAAAGTGTTGCAGCACCTCATTACAGAATGAGTGTATTGCAGTTGTTGTAGATAACCCGCGACGAAAACCAAATTGCTTATCATTTATGATCCGAAATCGATCCAAAAAAGGCATTAAACGGCAAACAAAAGCATACTCGAAAATTTTTGACATTTTTGACATTATAAAATAAATGTATTCAAAATAAATCCTGTTTATCGCATATGTAGATATAGACTAAGATGGTGCTCCAAGGTAGATAATCTATCAGTATAGTAAATTTTCCTGTATGTATATGTATAACTACGCAAGTTGTTTTTTTTTTAACTCATTGATATTGTTAGAGTATGTTATAATAGTTTTAGTAAAATTTGTCCCTGAGATGTTTGTTAGCATGTGTATGACGAGATTAGAGTACCTAATGAAGATAATATAGTCAATTACTTTTGGCATAATTCACCTGTACTTATGAAGTAGGTAATTTTCTTGAAAAAAATTATGTATTCATATATTTAAAAATAGAAATTACTTCAATACAATTGATTTAAAAAGAGAATAACTACAGCTTTTACCTTTTTTTTATTTATATTTTTTGGTAAAATATGTAGGAAGTAATTTTTTCCTAAAATCTACATCTCGAACGAATAAAATTTCTGTTAGGTATATCACGAAATTTTCAAAAATTCTTGATTTCAGCCATAAAATAATCAAAATAAAAAACTGACAAATTTTGAAGTGTTAAGTTAAAAATGATTTACTACTCACTACTACTGAGTTTTATAAAAACTTAAAACTATTTTCTATACTTACTTCATTCTGAAATGTTTTTAACATTTTATAATAATTCAAAATAAAGTTGACACAAATTTAATTTGAATACCTGTATCTCATAAATTGTTCGTCATAGTATTTTATATTCCGATTTTTGTCACATGATAGAATTAAATACCTATGTGAGACAATAAATCTAGTTTTTTCCATTTTGAAATACCCAATCAAAACTTATACGTGCAATTTATTATGACAGTGATGAAGAACATACCAAGCCAATAATATTTATATAATATGCATAGAAAACGATAAGTATTTTATTGAACGAATATACGAGTTACAATATTGATATTATATAATTTTCGAAGTAGATATTTGGAATTGAGAGTGTTGTTGCTAATAATTTAATTTGACAGTATTCTCCGAAATTATATTACTGTAACTTTTTTCTTAGAAATAATAACCGGAATTAAGTTCTCTTATCCAATTTCTAAAGTGTTCAGCGGCGTCGAAATTATGTGTTTCTTAGAGACGGTATCTTCCAGCAACTCTTCTACTGGTGTACAGAGTTATATATCAACTTTGCGAATTTCTACCCTTAATACTAAATACCTAATAAATGTTTTTTTTTTTCATTCAGAAAAGAGTGTCAAAACGAAGTAAAATTTAAATATTACTATTTTATATTAGTCCGCCATCATTTGGTATGCACTGTTCAATTCGTCTCCTTTTATTTCTATTAACTCGCCTCAACTGATGTGTTATTTGTCGACATGCTTGTTTAATTCTGTTACATAAATTTTTCTGTTCTGGGGCCTACTTTATTTTTCACAGTTGCCCATAAAAAAATCAAGAGGCGTCAAGTCTGGAGCTCTTAACGGCCACTCAACTAACGGACTGTTGTGACCTATCCATTCCTCAGGAAATTCTCATTCAACGAATGACGTACTATTACCGCATCATTGGTGCTCCATCTAGTTGAAAGTAGGGGTCTGTTTTACATGAAGGAAAAGTGCATGTACTGAATTCCATAAATCATTATTTAAAAAATTCAAAAAAAATCTCTGCGTTTAGAAGGGCCCGATTATTTGATCACATAAAATCCCGCAGAACACATTAATTTTTTTAAATAAGATTTATGTAATAAAATTAGACATGTATGTCGACAAATAACACCATCAGTTGAGGAGAGTTGTTAGAAATAGGAGGAGACGAATTGAACAGCAGATATGATGGTGAGCTAATAGAAAACAGTAATATTTAAATATTATTTCGTTGTGAAACTCATTTCTGATAAGATAGAGAGCACCCTATATAAGTGAAATCAATGAAACTGCATAAATATACCTTCGGTTAATAAAGTTATGGAAAAATACCTTAAAAATATTTTCCACTGTTAATACAGGACCCTCTGCAATGAGAGAAATTTTTCAAAGTTTGCACCTATTTTGTCAATACCCTGTAAAAGCTATAATAATGAAACTTTGTATTTAGAGTTTTGAGTTGTTATCAAATCGAAAATGCTATCCATTTATTTCTTAAAAAAATGTCTAATATGTTTTTTAATTTTTGAGGGTCTTCTCTTAATGATATTAGGCCGTAGAAAAGATCACATGTCAACAAATATTACATCAAAAAGTAGGCCTTTTTGAGTACTATTACATACAAAAAAATAATTTAGAAAATTGGCCAACGCCATCCTAAAGACGGAGGTATTCCGACTTTAAATGAAACACACTGTATATTACATTTTTCTTCATTGGAATAACGCAAAGCCATTTTGATGATTTTAAAACAAGTGTCACTCTAATTGTCAACAATTAACTCTATGCTTTAAATTCAATATGGCGCCCATAAAAAAAAATAAAGTTGATGTTTTCTCGCAACCAACACGTCGCAATGAAAATCTAGGTATATAGTGAAATTGATTTCAGGCAGTTCCAGGTTTTTTTTCACTTCATATGCATATAATAGGTATGCATTGAATATGCCACTGTAAATTTTAATTTAAATTCAAAACATTGAACAATTTGTAATTTTTTAATTAATCTAACTTGACCTATCATCGTAAAAGTAAGTTTACAGATTCTGTCGGAGCTGTTAACAAAAAATTTAAATTATTTTATCTTCTGGAATGATTCTGAATGCTGCGGTTTGCAGCTCTATACGTTTTTAATTAAATTTCTTGAATAGCAATTATGTTATCAATTACCATTAAATTTATTTTGTTGGCTGTCTAGAAAAGGTTTATTACTTGAGAAAATTTTTCCGCACCTTCAAACAATTTATGGCATCATTAAAAATAACGCATTGGGTTTTCCTTAAAAAAAAAGTACTTGAGCATGCAAGACAATTAATTTTACGAAAAAAATATATTTACAGCTTACCACAATGCTTCCAAACTTCTAAATATATTACATCCATATGACCACCTTGTCGGTCTATACGTACCTAACTATCATCTTTCAGTTCAGGGACAATTCGGATAAGTTTCCATAAAACAATTTTACATTTATTTAGCAGAGAAGTCGTGCAAGAAATTCGTTTGACATTGTCAAGAAGTAATTTCAGTTAATAGTTTGGTTCGTAATATATAAGGGTTACGTTTTAGCTTTATTTAAGTGAACTGGTCTGTACTGAAAGTTTCAAAATGCTGGTGAGTATTATATATCTTGAACAATTTTATATTTATGTCTTAATATGTTATAAGTACTGAGTTTATTTTTCTAATGTCGTATAATTAGTAAATAAATCAACATTGAATTAAAAAACTATAAGTAGTTAGTTAAAAAACAGCTTAATCTGCTTTGATCTTTGATGCTTTACTGGTTGATAGTAGTAACTGTAGACTAGGCAACACAATATACCTGCACAAAGAAATCGAAGGTTGCATTTTATTATGTTTTACTTCATTATGAAAATTGTAAAACTTTTTTTTATTCGTTTGAAATGTGCAACCCGTTTTTACAATCCCTTGAATTCCCTTTTATCTACGGAGTGTTTTATGTAATTACAATGATTTTTTTTGAAATTATTAAATAAACTCGGCCCATACAAGAATTGTATCTCTATATACGAGGTCTGTTCAGAAAATAACCGAACTCTTTGAATTACGCGCTATTGGAGATATCTACAGATACGCGGTTGGCAGCATTGCGTTGCGCATAGCCTCCTCTGCAACCACATGTTCTTGTATTGTTGATATCTTATTTCGTTTTCGGGATATCGTTATTTGAGTGTAACGTGTTTAATTGTTAGTGACGATTTTTGAAATGTGCGATTTTCTTGAACGATCCAACGTAAAATTTTGCGTGAAAATTGGGAAAACTTCCACGGAAACGTAAAAAACACTCAGACACGATCAAATTCCAGTTACATTGCTCTATATGAATTTTGTCGAATTTTAAATTTATTACAACGCTAATTATTTTTTAGAATTAAGCATAAAGAAGTTCAAAAAAGTGATAAACATTGTATTTTATGGACGTAGTGGTCAATATTTCTTAATTAATCGAACTTTTGTACAAGTTGGAGATTTTGATAACTCTTAAAATAAAGATTTTTTGTTTATTTTAATGTATTCTATCGTGTGTTAAAATTAAGGCAGTCAAACTTCTAACACCCTCTACAAAATATATAATTTTTCTATTTATAAGTGAAATGAATAATAATATGCTGATTTGAATTCCAATTTGAAACAGAATTTTACAAATAAAAAGGTCAAGATTAAAATAACTATTACCTATATCAAATCGCTAACCACATATTATTTGCTAGAGTTTAAAAAAGAGTAAAACAAACGACTCCGTTGTCTTTTAAATAGAAATTTTGCAGAAAAGTTTATCTTACATCGGCAACCTTTTACCTACATAATTTTGATGTAAGAAAAATTGAAACGTGGACTTAAGAAACAGGATTGTAGTAGCCATTTACCCTAACTTTTATTGGTGCACGCCTATAATTCAGTTGTATATTTTTTTATACCAGTCGTCTATTCCTCAAATTTTGTTTACTTTATGTAGTATTGCAACTATTCTTAAGATATAAGAACATATTACATCGGTTGATATATTATACTCATAAATAAAAAACTATAATATGTTAAATTAAATGAAGCAAGATTGAAGGTGATATTCTGTGATTAACTATAACTTGCTAATACATTTATTGTTTGTTTCAGAAAATGATCATTTATTTTTTAGTGGCTGTAGGACTGACTGCATACACTACATCCACTGTGACGGAAAGAACCAAATACACAACCAAATACGACAACATAGATTTAGATGAAATCATTCACAATGAAAGGCTTTTGAAGAATTACGTGGACTGCCTACTTGAAAAAGGAAGATGTACCCCAGATGGACTAGAACTTAAAAGCAAGTATTTACTATAACCCTGCCATTACTGGTCCCATTAAATAAAAGAAAACAAATTGTATTTGAAAATATTGGATGCATTTATTATATATATTTTTATTTATTTACAAATTTGAACGAGCTTTTTTTATTAGTGAGATTTTTTGAAAGCATTTCCAAAATATGTCACAATAATTTATTAATTTGAAATCATAACCAACTTCGATCGTTTTTATAGTGCAAAAATTAAAAATTAAGGATTAAGCGTAAAAAAGTACCCATAATCAAAATAAAAACAATTGCATCAATGGTATCTCTCACTGAAAATTCAATTTTGGTGTCAGTTTTTCACTAAGTTGGATATTTTACAAGGAATTGTCAAACAAAATTAATAATCTCTTCTGCATCAAGATTGTTTGACTTTATCTTCATCAATTCATATTGATGAATTACTCATGTAAAATATCTATTTATTAATGCATATCACGTGTAAATAAATGAAATAAACAGTTATATGTGCCATCTCATCAATTTTGTTGTTTCTTTTCTTCTCTAGAGAATATGCCTGATGCTATAGAAACGGACTGCAGCAAATGTAGTGAGAAACAAAAGGAAGGGTCTGAAATAATTATCAGATATCTAATCGACAACAAGCCTGAATATTGGAGTCCTTTACAGGAAAAGTACGATCCTACAGGAAGCTATAAGAAGCGCTATTTGGATGCGAAGAAGACCGAGGTCAATGTTGAACCTATTGTTAAATCGTAATTGAATTGTTAAATAGAACTTAATGTATATTGTCATTTCAAGTAATATCAGTCAAAATAAATTTCAAAAGATGTACCTATGTACGTCAGAAATAGATATTTCATTCACTGACACCGACGTCACACTTTGGATGTACGTGCAGATTCTTGGCAAATACCGAAGTATTTGCTTTCCTCTCAGGTCTATTCTAACATATGATGAATGTATTTATAGGTTTCCAGAAGAAATGAATATTCTGTTTTTATTTCTGTTAAACCTAACCTTCATGAGTGAATATGATTAGGTGCACTATTAGAATCTTTAATAACATTTAATCTATTCTACAACACCCTTATGACTCAAAGTGACATGTTATCTGTTAAAAGTGATTTTATTGCAGTTGGTATTTTCTTGTCAAAACTATTACATACTTCAGTGCTGTCAGGAGAATATAGATTTGTTTGATCATTCATTTTGATAATTTTTTAGATTATGTAGAATAAGTTGCAAAGTTCATTAACTTTTGGAATGAGACAGATTCTTCACATTTTTGTAGTTATTCACATAATATTCTACTCTCTTTATCTCTTTTGCCTCCCTAATTGGGAAAAATAGGATATGATTTAATATATCATAGATATTCACAAACTCCATATCAATCTTGACATTATTTCTGTAACTCAAGTTCAAAATTTGAAAAATGAGTTGATATTAAAAATTAATACACGAGGGTGATCTACATATAGTCCTTGACAGTTTTGGAGTAAAAGTTAACTAGGTACTCTTATATAATCCTAGTCGGTAAATCGGGCTTCGTAGATCCATACTTAAATTACCAAAAGTTCACATGTCCAAACCGTTTTTTAGATAAAATCCAAACTAAGATTATAATGGTGGTAATATTTTGGTGATAAGTTGATTTTATTCCCATTTATGCTTACTACGGAAAATTTATCGTACCTATATAATTTCTTGTTTTTAATATAAATTATTTTACAATTTCTCTCAAATCAGTTACAGTGGACTTGGTAAGTTTTGCGCGCAAGCTACAGATTTATTGTGTAGGGTCAATAAAGAAAACATATTATTGGTCCAGATTTTAAAAGTAGATATATGACATGTGGGTGTCATTGAAATGGTGTAAAAAATTCTGAAGATGACAGTACCTATAAAATGGAAAAAAGTTACTATTAGCATGAGTCTATGAATCCATAATAAGTCGGTTAAAGGAATTAAAACAGTAAACTTATATTTTTTTTTTGGGAAGTTCAAAATAAGAAAATTTTCACGGTTGTACGAATTTTGTCCCGAAAATAACTAGTGACGTCAAAAAATGCATAGTGCAATCGAAAAGGTACCTAGTATTTGTAAGGGGCAAGGTTGTTTTTTCAATAACATCTTTGGAATTGAAACTTTGGAACTTTTTTTATATTGTGGGTGGGTAGGTACATTTTCAATTAATTATGTTCCTATTTATATAAGAAATAATCTTATTTCAAATTTCATTAGAGCAAACCTGAAAATGGAATTACCTCTTTAAATTTGTATGTCCATGGCAAATAAAAAATGTATCAATGCGTTTTTGGAACTGTCACAAAAAGATAATTTTTTGAATTACCTAATTTAATGTTTACGTTTATGTGAAAACGCAACAAAATCCCGTTAATTGGTTTTAAAAAATTTACTTCAAACGATTTGCAACAAGAGTACCCTTTTTGTTTAAATAAGTACGTAGTTATTGTAAATGTGTTCATTATGTTATGTTATTGAAAAAACAAAACCAGCAACCCTTAAAGTACTACCTTATCATTTTTTGATATTACCAAATTTAGGGTAAAATTTATACAAGTGTAATTTTTTTTATTTTAAACTTACTATTAAAAAACCGATTTTATAGATATAGCATTTTAACATAAGACCCTTAGCTTAAGACCTAACACCTTACAGCAATCACTTTGCGCTATTACCTTACAAAATTTTTTCCACAATTTGAGTAAGGTCATAATCAGAGGAAGAGAGAGTACTTTAAAAAACGACAAGTATACAGAATGTTGCATTAAAAAAAATTTAGTTTATATCTCTGACAAGTAATATTGCATTGGTTTTTTTACATATGTATTTATTTGAGATGGCAAAAAAATTTCCTGAAACTTTGATCTTTACCGTTTTTTTATCCACATAACAACGAAAAGGAAAAGAAGCTAGAATAAATATTATGTGAATAACCTTGTACACTGGCAGATCATCTTTGTTTACTAAATTTTTTAATAGGAAATTGCATCTCTTTAACAATGTAGATTTTGACATGTTTTTAGGACATTATAGCAGTCTGATATTTACTGAATATTTTAAAATAATTAATAATTGTTAACCGTAAAATAATTATATTTAATGTGGATTGGGTAAAACTGGTTGCATATTTTGTGCTCTCTTTCAAATCGTTAACAGTATCAATTTATATTTCATTCGATGCATAATAATTATATGTATTCGTGTGTTTTTACCTTTCATGTAAAAAGTTGAACAACAATATATAATTTACAAAATTACAAATAGTAACCTTAAAGTAGAAAAAAAATAATTAACTATTAAGTGAGTCTCATTTTCTTCTTTATTTATTTTCATCTCGTATATGTATTTTTGTATAATTTATATTCATTTTGTAATATTAAGATCAGATATAAATTGTTAGGTATATTTATTATATTTTAAGGGCTTTATTTTTACATATATTAATAATATTTAAATGTAAATAATAATAAAATAAACGTTTCTTATTTATTAATAAATTTAGTTTGATTTAAATTAGTCTTCAGGTAGGTACATGTAATAAGTTTTAAAACGCAAAAATACTAATAATAGCGTTAGATATTTGTATAGCTGTATTATGGATTTTATATTGCAAAAGTACTTAAAATATGTGTTCAAATATTGACCAATGCGTCTTAAGAAGATACACCATTTGAAAAATACAGCAAAAGCTTAAATTTAATTAGAGTACTCAATAAATAAACAACATAGACAGTCAATAATGACTACTTAATATAAAATTTAAAAAATATAACAGAATATCAGTAAATAATATATTTTGTTTTTGAGACACAGGGCGTCAAAGATGATTTTTTAAAGACAAATTTTAGCCATATTATCTTTTCCAAAAATGTTAAATGTATTAAAATTTGGTAAAGATAAGTTTTTGAGAATGCTGAGTACGTTAATGGCATTAGTTTTTTTCCCAGTGACATAACTTTTTGAAATTAGGCAGTTTTGATGAAACTGTAGAAAACTCACCGTTTTCAAGAAACATTGACTGTACCAATATCAATCAGCTTCATCAAAAAATAAAAAATATATTGAAATAAAAGGGTAATTTTTTATGAAAATGGTTTTGCCCAACCAAAAATCTCACAGTGAAAAAGAGACAAACAGAAAACACAAAACTGTCAAGTGCGAGATATACCAAATGATTCAGTTTGGTATTCGCGGCCCTGTATCTCTTTTATTTTAACAAATAGCTTTAACAAACCCTATGTATTTTTAAATCGCCGCTCAAACTCTATCAAATGACATTATAAGATCGTCTCCATGGTAACCTATGTCAATATTGCTATAGTCAACTGTTTTTGTTCAAATGGCACACTATATATTTTTTTATCAATTCTGGAAAATATTTTTTTTCTGCGTTCAACTATGTAAGGAAGTCTATAGTTTCATTAGAAATATTGCTGGAAAAACAGCAAAACAGATGCACCCTACTTTTCGTAACTTTATTCTGAAAAATGATAGCCGGCTGCGAAAACAAGTTACTCTGTTTTTTAAAGTAACATATTTTATTTTTAATGCGATAATAAAATAACAATTTAAAACAATACTTATTTCAAATGTTCAAAATGACCTCCATTTGCTTCCAAACAAAGAATAGCTCTGTTTATCACTCCCTCTCTACAAACACGTTCTAGTGTTTCTTCATTTAATCTCCGACATTTTACTCTTATTCTGTTTTTAAGGTCGTCAATATCATTTAAAGGCGAAGAGTAAACTTTTTCTTTTAGGTAAGGCCAAAGAAAGAAATCTATAGGAATGAAATCCGGAGAAATCTATAGCGGACCATTTAACATCTTTATCGAATGTTCTTCATTTCTTGCCCTTCTGAGTTCAAAACTCTTATTTTCTTTTGAAAACCATCTGCTGCCAAATTCCTGGCTAACTTTCCGAAAATTTTATCAGATGGAAGTTGTCTCTGCGGAAAACGATGTTGGTTGAAAAACTCTTATTTGGAAACGTCAAAATTCAGTTGTTCCCGCAGCTAGCTATCATTTTTCAGAATAAAGCTACTGAAAGTAGGGTTAATCTTTTCTGCTGTTTTTTAGAAATATTCCTAATGAAACTGTAGACTTCTTCTAGAATTGATAAAAAAAATATATAGTATGCTATACGAACAAAAATAGTTGACTATAGCAATTTTAACATATGTTACCATGGAGACGATCTAACAATGTCATTTGATAGAGTTTGAGCTGCGATTTAAAAATAAATAGGGTTTGTTATAGCTATTTGTTAAAATAAAAGAGATACGAGGCCGCGAATATCAAACTGAATCACCCAGTATAGTGATGCGTATTTTGTATTTTCTATTTGTTTGCTTTTTTTAGGCTGAGATTTTTAGTTAGACAAAATTATTTTCATAAAAAATGCTCCTTGACCCAAACACAAAAAAGAAAACTGGAATTACGCCATAAATAAATAATATACAATGTATCTAGAAACAAATGGGTCATATACTTCAAGGATAACCTCCTTAAGTGAAAAAATGGATTTAGAACAGTTATCTCATTATAACTTTGTTTCCTTAAAAAATTATGTTGGTGAGTACCTCAATCAAGTTAAAGTTAGTTAAAATAAAAGTAAAAATTTTGAAAATCAGTTATAATTTAAGGAAACAAAATTATACCGTGTTCTAAATCTTTCCAGATCTACATCAATTTATGTTCATCCAAGGAAGCTGTTCTTGAAGTTGTTGCTAATTTTTTTGAGAATCCCTGTATATTAATGACAGAAGCTGGCAGACTTTGGAGGTCAATCGCATTTTTCTCAATAACGTTTTATGTTCCGTGATTTCAACGAGAGTACGTTTTTAATGTAAAATTTTATTTTACATATGAAATAGAACGTAAAAACCTGACCTCAAAATAGTTCATAAAATGGCACAGCGTCTAACGACACTTAGAGTGTACGAAAATTCAACAAACATAAATCTAAATAAAAAATTTAGATAAATTTGGAACGAATACATTGAAGATGAAATTTTCGAGACAAAACGTCTGAAACTGGTTTGGGCTGAGGCAGTACAGTATTGGGGGTCATCAAGGCTTGCAAGAAATGTAATAAAATTTTCAGGATCGTATTTTAAAAAAATGAAGTTGGTGATGATCCTGGAGAGACGAAACGTTACATATAAAAATTGATTATGCCACTCGATAGGTGGCAAAATGTTGCCATGAGAAAATTTTCTTTTTTCAATATCACCCCAAACAAGGCTGAAATGATACAAAATCGGATTTCCAAAATTTCGTTTTTTTTTTCAAATATTTCGAAAATCAATCATGTTAGTCTTGATTTTTTAGAGGCATAATGTTGCTCCCCTAATTATGTAACTTTACTCCCATTTAAGCTACTTCGTATTTGTAACAGCCTGTATAAATTAAAATAAGTTATTATGCCACTTACGGAATTGAATTGTCACGATGTTACACTATTCATATGAAATTAACTATCACATCAAAAATTCGTACTAATTTATAAGAACTTGTAGGTACAATGAGGGAAATCGACCAATAAGGAAGTTTTGCCAAGATATATCTTTATTATAATAACAATTTTTCTTATTAGTATTACAATATCAAATGCCAGGCTTAAAAAAATGATTTTATTAACACGATTTTACTACTCTAAAGTCGTTACTTTACTAGAACAGGAGGGCACCTTCTTTTTTCTAGTATTTCTTCCATTAAAGGTAACTATACTCGGCGGCCGAAATTATAAAGAGTGACTAATACATAATATAAAAACACTATTACCATAATGCATATAAAATATAAAATGATTTCTATACGGTTCAATATTATTTATCTTTGTGCCGCTCGCCATGCACATTGGTAGAATCTATAATCGTGTATAGACTGAGTTACACTGAACGTCGATCTATATTTTATCTCTGTTTTTTGCACTTGGTAGGGAATAGGGAAGTGCTTTTTTAGTGGGTGTAAACGGACTTGATTTGCCCGACCTGAGAAACGTCATAGCATAAGCGTAGACGAGGGGTCTAATTCCATGGCTATAATAAATTTATAAATTAAAAAAACACAACTGGGACGTTTTAAAATGCTGTAATAATTAAAATTGATCAAAGTGCCGGTTATAGCAAACCGTAAAAAATATTAGATGTTATGTTTTATTATGTTTTTTCAATATTTTATATATCTTGTTGCCTTTTACGCAGACACGCCAATGGATTTTCGTTCCCGGCACGCT
Organism: Anoplophora glabripennis; assembly: GCF_000390285.2. Taxonomy (NCBI): domain Eukaryota; kingdom Metazoa; phylum Arthropoda; class Insecta; order Coleoptera; family Cerambycidae; genus Anoplophora; species Anoplophora glabripennis. The sequence goes on along the minus strand of NW_019416210.1, from coordinate 909,215 downwards.
TCATCCCCCTTACTAGTCCAAGAGCTAGCGATGAATCACTATCTATAATTTTGGCCGTCGAGTATAGATACCTTATTGAACTGAATTAACGATTAAAAATAATTTACCTATGGTTACAATAGTCGAAGCAAAAATTTGACAACAGTAGTCAAATATTTTTTTTAGAGCGTAGTAATCATAGTTGACACGCAGGCGCGCGTGCTAGTTAGCCATTTTGTGGCCAACATTGCAATAGGAAGGATCCCTTGTCCGCCTTTCATATAATTAACAATTGCGTCAGTAATATAATAGTAACCAACACAGCTTTGCCTATGTGTCGATTATGAAGGCGTACCTAAGTGTAGTGCCAATGCCGGGCCTGGATTCTGGATTCTGGAATAGTTTGGATGGTAGCTCAGTATACTAAGCTACAGCACTTAGGCCGGTTGGGCCCTTTGTGCATCCTCCCAGCGAAAGATCAGCTCTCCTGAGCCGTCAACCAGCCTCTCAAGGAGAAAAAGGTGATGACGTTGCTCAGGGGGATCTCTCTAATGTAGGCCATAGAAGGCCACCATTCTCCTAGCATGGATTCTCTCGTTGACGAGACACCAGTGCACTCTCAGAGTATATGGAAAATCGTCTAGTCTTCCTGCTCACAACCTCTACAGAGAGGTGTTTCACGCTTCCTCATATTGTAGATAGAGGAGTTTCCTTAGCCAACAGTGTCCGTTCTGAATACCCATCACAAGGCGAAGACTTACCTTGGATATAGCCAGGTATTTCTTAGCTGTGTCTTTGCTGGTGAACTCCTTAGCAAATTGGCAGCTGTTTATTTCATCCCACCGTGTTCTAAACTCTTCGTGGGTGTTTCCTTAATCATTTCAAAAAGTGTTGACAGCGAGAGCACACTGGAGGGACTGGGTCCAAATGCTTATAGTGCGACCCGATATCATCCTAGCTAGCATGTCAATTTCTTTATTGCCATTACACCGGTTGTGCGCCTTAACCCAGCATACAGATATGCTGTTGGTAGCTGACGCCACCACCAGCGCTTGGTGGCATTCCCATATCGATCTAGACATTATCCTCCGACTATGCAAGGTCAACATTGATTGTCTACTATCTGTGTAGATTCTAATACTTTTGCCTGTTATCTGCCTACGGGCAATTTCTTTAGCAGTATGGCCAGTTCCGCTTGTATCACAGTGGTACGTACATTTATAGCTCACTAATATAGGATGTGTAGGGATCTAGAATAGATCCCACATCCTCTGTATGCCAATGCCGGGTGATGATAAAATTATCCAATTATAGATATCTCGTTTTTCACTTGTAACTTTGTATTTACGAAGGGAAAGTTTAAAAACAAAATTAATAACTGAATCTAGTTAGTGCATATAGTTCTAGTAAAAAAACACTGGTTATTGTCTAAAAAGTCACTTATTTTAAGGAAAAAACAAAAAAATATTAGGAAAAAACGTTTTAACCACTAATTAGCAGCTTCTTTAGCAAAATATTCTTATTATGAGAGTAGCCTAACTCTTCAATCAATTTCTACTTATGACTAAAAGATATTTCTCTCAGTGGAGTAAACCATACATGTATTTAAACGTAACTTTCGGTAGGACAGATTTTCATACGAATTCACGTCAAATGTAATTACAGCCTCAGACATTACTGGTAGTGGTTTTGCTATTACTGAAGTTCCCATAACAGCATTCTAATAATAGTCCAGTCGGTATCTGTTTAAAAAGTAAGTTACATGGATGTTTCATATAGTAACGCTAACTTTTGTTGAAAATAGTTCTTAATTTTAATTTAAAATGATAATTGCGATATGAGCCCGCTGAAAACGTTGTGAATAATAAAAGTTGTGCATAATTGTTAGCGCAAGAAACTATTTAAAAAAAATTAAAATAGGCGCATTTTTCTCCCTTCTTTAATGTATAACTCAGAGAATATTGACATTAGAGAGAATAGTCAAAGGAAAAAAAGATTCGTTTTGAGATTCTCTTCGGCCGATTTCGATGAAAAAATTTCCGTAATACTACCAGATCATGAAGTACTCAGAACCATACTTTTTATATAGCTGCTCTAAAATCAAGGTCCGAAATAAATTCATGAAAAAACATCTTTTTTAATTTTGTTTTGGTCTATAATGTATTGCAGCAACAATAATGCACATAAAAATTTAGGACCCCTTTTATTTTGAAGACAATCTGAAACCAAAACTTTTTTTACATAATATTTAGAACTATTTCCAACAAAAATTACCATTATTATATAAAATATCCATCCCGAAACAGATACCGACTGGACTATAATGAATATTTCATCGGGTTGGTAATTCTTACTTTCGGAAACTAACATCAAGAAGTTTAGAAAGCTGTTTATCAAAGACAAAGTCGATGTAGACGGCAGCAGGTAGTTGTTTACCTACAACGCCGTACAGTTGAAATATATTAAAAATTATAATAACAATGTCAGTACAATGTCAGATTTAAGAAAGATATTTGTTCTTTTTTAGACTACGATATAACGTTTTAATTTCTCAATTTTACCAACTATTTTAATCAGAAGAGACTAATGCCATCGGATCAGATTCTATGTTTTTCTTTCTCTATATTATTGATCAAGATCAACGAGACGGGGCTTTTAATAAAATTTTGTGATTTCATAAAACTGCTTTAGAATACTAACGAACTCTCAGTTTTCCAGCAAACTAAAATTGACGTCATAACAGGTAGATATAAAATATTCATTAACAATCCATGCTAAATTAGAACCATAAGTTATGTAGGAGCGTGTCGTTATTTGCTATAAACTGAGCGGTCCTCCTTGAAGTTTGAATTCGCTTTAAGAAAAAGACCCCGCCGTAAGTCTGCTAGTATTTACTGGTTAAGTCAGAAGTACACCGTTGTATATTAAACAAGCTGAGTAAAATGAAAGTGTTTTGTCAAATTGTATTAAGTGCGATAGCCTTATTGGTCCTAGTCTCCATAGAAGAAAGGTCAGTGTCGGCGGCGGCGTTATCCAGGACGAAAAGGGAAGAAAAGTACATCACGAGGTACGACAACTTCGATGTGGCAGGGGTACTCGCTAGCAAAAGGTTGGTAAGGGTGTACTTGAATTGTTTATTGGAGACGGGACCATGCACTCCGGAAGGAAGAGAACTGAAAAGTAAGTAAAATCAACTTCAGGAATTATTACAAATCATTTAGGAATTGTGTATCTTTTAGCATATTTTGAATTATGTAACGTGAAGATGGGATTCAGCACACATACTGTTTTAGGAGAATTCATTTTAGTATAATCATAAAGTCGTAAAGAATAAATTGATTTTACACTATACAGCGTGTCCCATTAGTGCGGGGGAAAGTCCAATATCTATGTTGAAATGAGGAATATATGGATTTTTCTTTTTAGTGCGTTGCCACATTTCTCGGAATGTAGAAATTAAAAATATATTCAACTATACAGGGTCTTCCACTTTTCCTGGCCAGACACCAACTTTGGTTTTTTAAATAGAAACACACATTTTTTATATTTTTTTCGAATGCTACATAAAAAATAAAGGGTACTTTGTGTAGAATAGTTCTATTCAAATATTCACAGTTTTTGAGATATCTCCCTTGAAAGATTTTTCTAGTCGATATTGGTTGCTTACATTTTCTGATACTGACAGGTTATACTAAAGCTACTAAGCCCATTTTTTATCAGATGTTTAGTAAGGATGAGTCTTCCGAATCATGCTCCAAAAACTGGCCTGCGTTATACAAGGTGACCAAAATATCGTGTCAAAATTGCCAATTGAAAAATTGAAAAATCTCGAATTTTTTAAATGCAACGCCCTGTATATTTTCATACCATGAGGTGCAGAATTAAATTCTCTACAACTTTTCTATACCTGCTCCTATACCAAAATTCATTAGTTTTTCATGAAATCTCATTTCTAAAGAAGAATTAGTAAATAAATAATAGAATAATTAGTAAAACTCATGGTAACTGTTTATTGGCAAGTCGTGTTTACCAAACTAATAATCCAGATTTACAAAGATATCCTCGTACAAAGTGTTTTGTAAAACTGAAGGAGAGGTTTGAAAGAACAACAAATGCAAATTATGAGAAGACAAGAACACACGCATGCAGTATCCAAAACAGTTAATTAACATCGTGCATTTCTAACAAAAGTAATAAAGACCTAGTTAAATTAGTAATTAACAGGTAACAGCTCAAAATGTCTGCCATTTTTCTCTAGACATTGAGCAATTCTACGACGAAAATTGCTTGACACATTTCGCAGCATTTCCGGAGTCTGGGGATCGGGGAGGCCATGGAATTGGACCGCCTCTACCTATCCACTTATCTGGATACAAACCATTTAAGTATTCTGTAACCTGAAACAGTTTTTCTATGAATTTACATAACTTACATAATGAGAAAACTTACCGCCAGTGTGGAATGTGCAGGGGCACCATCATGTTGGAACCACTGACTGTTTAAGTCATCTGGATGAATATGTCCCTGCAATTGGAGCAAGTCGTTTTGTAAAAATTGCAAATACCCATTACCTGTTAAGTTTCTTTCAAGAAAATGTGGTCCAATCCAATGACATATTCTCCGCATATTCCCGCCCAAACGTTGACTTTAAAGCGGTGTTGATGATCGTCTTGTCTTATTATTCTGGGATTATGATCGGCGTAATGGTGATAATTATGTCGATTCTCTCGACCAGTATTGGCAAAGGATGACACTTTGGAAATACTAATTTCATCACTAATTTCTCTGACACTTGTAGATGAATTTTGGACTGCAAATCCCAAAATGTCAATTTGACTATTCTGATTACTGCATGCGTGTATTCTTGTTGTCTTCTCATAATTTGCATTTGCCGTTCTTTCAAACATCTCCTTTTTACAAAACACTTTTTATAAGGATATCTTTGTAAATCTGGATTATTAGCTTGCCAATAAACAGTTACCATGACCTTCTCTTCTCCTACGGCATACGCCATATTTACTAATTTTTCTTTAGAGTAATTCATTTCACAATTATTACTGTCGCTTTTCTATTAAACTTTAAGTGAATCGAAAATTTTCCCGATTATCCTTTGACAGGAACCTACTGCGTTATTTTACATAAAGCTATTTGTAAACTTCGCATTTTTTCATAGAAATGAGATTTCACGAAAAACTAATGAATTTTGGTATAGGAGCAGGTATAGCAAAGTTGTAGAGAATTTAATTCTGCATCTCAGGGTATGAAAATATACAGGGGGTTGCATTTAAAAAATTCGAGATTTTTCAATTTTTCAATTGGCAATTTTGACATGATAATTTGGTCACCCTGTATAACGCAGGCCAGTTTTTGGAGCATGATTCGGAAGAGTCATCCTTACTAAACATATTATAAAAAAATGGGCTTAGTAGCTATTAGTATAATCTGTCAGTATCAGAAAATATAAGCAGCCAATATCGACTAGAAAAACCTTTCAAGCGAGATATCTCAAAAACTGTGAATATTTGGATAGAACTATCCTACACAAAGTACCCTTTATTTTTAATGTAGAATCCGAAAAAAAATATAAAAATGTGAGTTTCCATTTAAAACAACAAAGTTGGTGTCTGGCCAGGAAAAGTGGAACACTCTGTATAGTTGAATATATTTTTAATTTGTACATTCCGAGAAATGTGACAGCACAGTAAAAAGAAAAATACATATATTCCTCATTTTAACATAGATATTGGACTTTCCCGCACTAGTGGGACACGCTGTATACAAGGTGTAAAGGCATTGAATTTCTGCAAAAATGTTTTCGCAATAACTCTCAAAGCGTTTTTCCGGAAAATATGAAACATATTATACAAAATATTTATACCAGTCGTAATTCATACTCTGCAGTATCCAATGATAAATTCTGTAGTATAGGAGCAGAGATTTCGAGTGGCAATTTGTTTTTTTTCAGTAGTCTATTTGTCTCTGACTTTAGAAATAATGTTTTTTTTTTTAATAATTTATTCCATTTGAAACAAAAAATAGTGTAATTTTCCCATAACGTGTTTTATTTCAGTTGTTTGATTTTTTAAATTATTATTATGGCAACTCATGACATTAGGGGTTTCCCCCACCCTTTCTGTCAAGAGATAGAACAAAAAGTCAGTCACATATTTGTACTATTTAATATACCCGAATAGGAAACATTTCTGAGAAAATTTCAACGCTATGTTTTGGTATGTAGATTGCGCCCCCTAGTGGCCGGGCTACGTACTTGAAAACAATTTCCAGCTATTTCTCTTGGTCGATTCATTAATAAAAAAAATTTTCCCGAAGTTCTAGGGTTTGTACTTTCCTTAATATCGTACCTCGCCGACCTTAGTGGGACACCCTGTATATTCTACACGAATGAGAATTTACTTTTTTACACCCTGTACAAATGTACGCGGGAGCGCAAATGGCTCCATCTGTCATGCGGACTCCCAACTGTGCCATTCAATGGCTACAGTAGGAAGTGACCTGCTAACTGCAGGTACTTTGTTGCACGACTGCCACCCACAGAGGGCGTAACACAATGTTTGAGTTGTCAGTGTTGCGAGAAACAACTACTCCGAGAGCTATTTGCCCCTACCGGCATTGAATTACACTCGCAACACCTGTCGCACCTATGACACACTGATGAGAACTAATAAGTCCGAAACCGGTCTGTGCCTGGTGGGTTAAACTGATGACAAACGATCCTAGCTGTTGCACTAGGTGTTGCGAGTATAATTCAGTGCCGGTAGGGGCAAATAGCTCTCGGAGTAGTTGTTTCTCACAACACTGACAACTTAAGCCCTGTACAAATGCTGTCAATTTTTGAAGGAAGTGTTTACTTTCTTTAAAACTCAAATATGCTGTGCTTTAGATACTAATTCGTTGTTTTTTTAACTGAATTGTTCAGAAAATACATGTCACAGCTAGATTAATACTTCTTTAAAAAGCTGTTATAATCATATGCAAAATATAAACATAGGTATAATGAATACCTAACTGAATATGAAGTATTAAAGAAATTATAAATTTGGATTATCACCGGAACGCGAAATTTAAAGTTACACAGGGTGTCTTCTAAATCCACGTTATAACTTAATAAAGGTCGTATGCAATTGGTTTTGCTGCAGGATGTTAAAAAAATCGTATTTATTAAATGTCTCTGAAGATGTTGGCAAAATTTCACTGAACTGACAAATCTGTCAACTAGTGGAAATATTAAAAAGCCATTTTATTAGATTATTATTTGTTTAAATTTAAAATATGTACGTTTATCGCACAGTTAAACTATTTATTTCCAAATAAAGTAGAATTTTTTTTAAATACAATGTAAATAATTCGAAAAAAATATTGCCTGAGTCATACTGAAGGGTCACAATTGCCAAAAGGTATAAAATTTCTGCATTAGTTTCTGTGAAACGAATAGTGTTAGAGATATTTAAAAATTTTTCAACTGTATCATAAGCTTAATCTAAACTTAAGAATAATAACTAGAAAACTAGAAGCACTGCTTTTTTTAATAATATGAAGATTTAAATGATTATTCTATTTCCAAAATATTAATTGGCGTCGAAATTTTAGTAATAGTATCTGCCACTGTTTAACAAAATTGTATAAAAATTTAGTGACTTTTTATCTTTAATTAGATAAAGCATTAACACAAAAGTTGATACACCAAGCGTCTTCTTTAGAGGTATTTGAATAATAAATTTTTTTTGTAAAAATCAACATCCCGTGTTTCGATACTTTGTTGGTTATATCTCTACATTCAAAACGTAAATCATATCCAAATAGTTGACGACGGTGCTGTAGTTGGCAGTTTAGTACAATATCACTAGTTAATGCTATAAAACCTGACAGAAATAATTTATACTTTAGACAAAGGCCTAAGTCGAAAATTCCAGATGTTAGTTGGAAGTCAATGAAATTGAGTAACACATGGTGGCAGTAATTATAAAAAGATGTGTACAGTAGTGTCTGACATGAAATTTCAATTAACTAATTATTGGGTTTTAAATAAAAAATATTCGAAGAAAATAGAACTTTTAAAAGAATTTGGCCTGTGCACCTGGTCGCTACCAGCTACGGAATTACCTAGCCTTACCTGGGAATCTTGGACCTGCCCTTGTTGTTCTCGGGCTAGTCTCTGTGGCGGCGGACCAGCGGCTCTTATTGGGTTTAAGCAGTTTTACATGTAATATTTAATTTCAAATAAATAAACTATTCATTATTTTTTTTGGTACCTTACATCAATTCATGTCAAATAGATTTTGTCAAGACTTTATTCTAGTAGTTTACGAAAAATTAATCTAAATATTGTTAGAAAACAAGAAAATCAAAATGAAAAAGAAGCGCAAAAATATGAATTAATTAGTGTCAAGACCAGGTCCAAGCAATATCAACGCATGCTATCATCACATAATGACTGAACAAAATTTATATGAAATATTGTACTTGATTCATTAACATTCAGTAATATACTTCTGATAAAAAATTTAATGTGTAATTTTTTCAACTTGTTTATATTTACGTTATACCTAATCTGAAATTTGTAAACTTATAAAATTATAAATCACCTTGAAATACCAACGTTTAAGATTTGGGATTGAGGCCAAGGTAATAACCAACTAGTTCCTATATGTATATACATTTAATAGGCCAGTCATTCTACGGGAAAAAGAGCGATTTCAAGAAGAAATTGATAGCAGCAATCTGGCGACGGGATATTGTTAGGGGGGGATAGTTAATGAAAAATACATAAATTAGTACAGCAAATTTTGCCCCCACTCCGAATAAACAATGGCCAAAGTAGTCAAAATGAGGTTTTTCTCAAATATAATTTTTCAGAGGGAAGATAGAGAAAAAGTCTTCGAATGAAAGTTGTAGGTATTAAAAAACCTACAATTTTTTTTACGCATTAAAATCGGTGCGTTATTTATCGAGATAATTGCAAAAACATGCATTTTTGCCAGTGATTTTTAATTGTCAATAGTTTTTGCAATAATGGTTATAGGTGAATTTTAATCTAACCCTTTATATGTGGCCACAAATTGGACCCGATCGGTGCAATAGTTTATGAATAATTGCATTTGTTTATCCCAAACACGATTTTTTAAACGATTGAGCTAGGTCAGTGAGTGCATAAAAATCAATTTAAACGCCGGGAAATGATAGTTGAAAGTCTGAAAATTATGGTATGTTAAAAAAATCGATTTTTTTTTTAAATTTTGTTGCATTTTTTTCCAATGCAAAAAAGGGGTATTTTTTTATAAATAAATAGAAGTAACTCCGCAACTACTGTTCTCAAGAACAAGACAGTCATATCACTGGATAGCTGGTAAAAAAACAAAGATTAAAAAAATATATGCCCTACGCCCTTTCTAAGCCGAGATAGCCCTTTAAAAAAAAATCACAGCTTCATTGTTTATAAACATTAAGGGCTGAAATTAATGCTATGTATGCATAAAGGTCTAAACTTTATGATACATTCAACTCCACGAAGATTGATGAATAAATAAAAAAATTATAGTAACTCAAAGTGGAGGTAAATTTTTTTAGCTCGATCAGTCGGCGTGGGGGGGGGGATGTGGCGGAACCAGCTCGTGCTGGAAAAACAGAACAGATTCAAAATCGTGCCTGCTCGAAAATTGTGTAATATCTCGGCTTCCGCTTGACGTAGAAGTTTCATTTTTTTAACTGGGGTAGCTCGTCGAAAAAATGACGTCTAGACCACCAAGCAACCCCTAAAATAAGGGTTAGTTACAACTTGACTACATATACCTTGCAATCTTTCTATCTTGCCTGTGAAAAATTATATTTGAGAAAAACCTCATTTTGACAATCAGCCAATAAAAAACAATACGTCATCAAATACCTCAGTTTATCTTCGTTCAACAGTCATCTCTTTCTGACTCATTGCATTTCCCATAAGAAAACAAGAGGCAAATTTAAAATTGTCACTTTTCTTGTACCACGCTCCTTTTAACATTAAATAATAAATTTAATCAGTTATGATTATGGTTAATTAACAGGTATTTTGAGTCTAAAATGTTACCTTTATATACAAACTGAACCTTTACATTGGAATTTGGAAATAAAAGGATGAAATGTGAAATTGTCTTGAATACACATCACGATCGGTCATCATTTTTGACGTTTCGTTACATAATTAACCTAAAATTTGTGTTAATTTTATTACAGATATCTATTAATATCCATAAACCCTAATGAAATGAAGAGGGGAAGTGAATATATAAACAATTTAGACCTATCTTAATATTCTCTTGGCTCCAAAATAAAAACTGTGTACAGTTTATATGATATTGTATCTGCTTTTGTCTAGTTAAATTTCAAATAACTTACTAAAGTACTTTATAATAGGCTGCAACATAATTTATTTTTAGTACCAACTAAAGTTTTACAGTTAATGTTCCGAATTAAAAAATTCCTAAGTTTTTACAAGGAAAATACCTATACAGTAGTTTTTAGTTTTGAAAGAGTTTTTTTCGGTGTTCGGAATTAAATGGACTATGGAGGAATAAAAGGAAAGAAAGAAGAGGAAAAGTTAATCGCACAGAACTTTTGACATAACATTTAATTTTAAGAAAAATTGTCAAGTTTACGATAATATGAAAATCACATTTCGATAGAGAGGTACTTAAAATTTCCAATCGCTTTTCTAACAATCATATCAATTTGTTATACAACAATAACAATAAATTTGGTCCTTTTGAAGTGAATACAGTCAGTTAAACTAGGAATTTAATATTTAACCTGTTTTCTTTAAGTCTTTTTCTTGATGATAAACTTAATAGCTCTGCTTGAAGATCTCGTTTAAAGTTTGAGTCTTCAAAATGTGTGCTACAAATATGTCCAGTTATATGATTAAACAAATCGCGTCTTTTGCACCGTTCCACCCATATATTTTTAAGTTTTTATCCTTAGGAAACACATTAAATACTTTATTTAAAGTGTTTTTAAATTTTCTTGTTTAACATTATAAAAATTATTATTGCAAATTGCAACACTACACCTCACTGCTGGAATTTTTACGTGGTAAATTAATAATTTATATTAAACACTAAACCATCAACTTATTAAAAACTATTATCAATAACTAACTAATTACTGCAAAATACCCAAACAACTATGAAAGATTTACTTAAATACTTGGAAAAATGCAAAATTACTAGTGAAGTCGCATGTAAACAAACATGAATCCTAAAGATCACTAATTTTGTGACGTAGTATGAGATAAGCCACGCCCATAATTTCTGGCTATTACTTGACCGTCTTTTTTATGGACCGTGCATTTTGACTACTTTGACCATTGTTTATTCGGAGTGGGGGCAAAATTGGCTGTACTAATTTATGTATTTTTCATTAACTATCCCTCCCTACAAGATCCCATCGTCAGATTGTTGCTATCAATTTTTTCACGTTTTTCCGTAGAATGACTGGACTATAATTCTACTTTACTAACAGCACTACATTCTTGCTTTATGGCTTATTATTAATTAAAAACCAAAAAGTTGAAATATTAAAAATGGTTTTATGAATTGCCTGTCGAGTTTATCTCGGAATTCATTTATGTACATTCTAACTGAAAAATAGCGTTTATATTGATTCTTTTTCAACTTTCAAGTAGTGCTGTGATTTCCACTAAAGTTAATTTTAATTTTCAGAGTACGTACCCGACGCAATTGCCACAGAATGCATAAAGTGCAGTCCAATTCAAAGGAAGCAGGCTGGTATCGTCTTGTCTCACATTCTGCTGAATTATAGGGATGACTTTAATAAATTATCACAAAAATATGACCCAGAAGGCAAAGCTCGGAAGATGTATAACATCGATCAAGACGGCGAGGACGATTACCAAGACTTGGAAGAAGCTTAATTTATAATGCTGACGTCTTTTAAACATTTCTGACGAAATACTTTAATATTCCTGTATATTTTTGTTATATACATTAAATTGTTTTTAGATATGTCATTGTTCTCAATGTGACAGAATGTTCCAGAAAAGCAGGTCAATCCGGTAATCACAGGGAACTCCTGGGATCAATATAAATATAAAAATGTTTAAAAACAAATATAGGACGTTAAAATAAAATTTTCAGTGCCTTTTTTGTAATGTAGTCGATGATGTTCGAGATATTAACTTAAAATTTGACAAGGATGTTATTAATTCAATTGCAATTGTGATGAATTTATGATGTATGCACTTTGAAAAACAAATGAGAAACGGGGTTACATTGACTCCCCAAGTGCCCAACTTTTTTTGTATATAAGTCTATCATTATTTTATTTTAACTTTGCGATTATTTTACTTTCAGAAAATGTTTCAGAAATACATAATATGTGTTTGGAACTAGACGATGCTTCACCTCATTATGGTAAAAATGTGCGTCAATATTTCAATAGTAAATTATTCCGAAACCGCTGGATTGGCTAAGGCCAAAATGCCCCTGTTCAGTAGCCACCACGGTCATCAAATTTTAAGCTAATGGATTTCTTTTTCTGGAATAGTATGAAGGAGATTATTTGATACTAGTATGAACCTTGGTTAAAATGTTTTTATAATTTTTTAAAAATATGTGTACCTATATCTTTGTCCTTATCTTACGTACTCTTGAATTAAGTGCACCTCATAAAGTGATCATGTACGTACAGTCTTTTGAAAAGTGGTATTTATCTCGAAAGCTTGGTAATAAATAATTCAATGTAAGATAAATTAAAAATTTTTAAGAGAGATAAAATAATATTAAAAAATTATGTTCCTAAAAATTAAAGAAAAATATATTAAGGCGTTTCCACAAAATGGGTGTAGTAGGTAAGGAGGCACGACCACCCCGTTTTTCATTTTTTTATGTGCATTTTCTATAAACTCATAACAAAAGCACTGGAAATTTTGAAGTTAATATCTCGAAAATCGTCGAAGTTATTAAGAATTTGAGAATTCTATTTTAACGCCATATACTTTTAAAGAAAATATTTTGATATAGGCAATTCATCTATTTTGATCACAGGAGTTTGTGAATAACTGAATCGGTCTTCTTTTCTGGACATCCGTATTTATTTATTTTAATGTGCCGACCATAGGTTCCGACCACAGTTTCCACTAATTTACTTATTATAAGTGATGGAAATTAAAATAATATCGTAAATTAGCAGATGCACAATTCAACAAAAAAGAGTACCAAAACAAAAAAAGGGTATAATTTAAATGAATAGATGTACAATTAAAATTGTTTAAAGTAAGTTAATGATCTAATAACATATCAATATAACTGACATCATTTGATATAGTATAATGATTATAGCACAAAATTGTTCTACATATAGACGTACCTACTTATACCCACATTTGTTCCACAAAAATTCGTGCCAAATATGTCAAACAAATAATTAGTTCTAGTATTTATAAGTAAATGTAAATGTTTAACAAGGATACATGTTCAGAACAATAGAAATACGAAATAAGTTAGTTGAAATGCTTGATTTGTCACCATATCTAGAACATTATACAGGGTGATTCATAAATGAAACCTCATATTCTTGGTCGAATTTTAAGACTGTTTCCTGTAAAGTTTTTATCTAGGACGCTTCGTTAAAAAGATACAGGGTGTTAAACTTCAAAAAATATATTTATTTTTTTTTTAAATAATTTAAAAACTGGTAAGTGAAATATTTTGGAATTGGACTCATGTATTTATGTAAACATTGTCCAAAATCTGAGGGCTTTTCCTAAAATTTACATGCTCCAATGGCGGAAATATCGTTTGCATATTTATCTAAATAAAATAGTACGCCACTGCTTTACAGTAACAACCATGAAATTTTCGGATTCGTCTCAATTTTCTACAAATTACTACTCTCTTATGTTTTTCGAAGAAAGACTAATTTTCGAGTAAAACTTAAAAAACCAACTAAAAACACTGTTACTTAAATAACACGACAAGCACTAATCATTCGGTTATTTATTCGAATAAAGAACTTAATAACATTAGTCATCATTTTAATGATTTTATTTAAGCAAATGCTCAAAAATACCTCCATTTGCACGAACAATTTAAACTAAATTTAATGTTGTCGTATAAATCCATTGAAATTAATTTAGTGAATTTTTACTTTTACTTAATTGCTGCTCTAATCTAATAAGTTTTATAAATCTGCACGAAACATCTTCCAAGGAATCATCTCTTGAAATATTTTTACTTGATTTTTACCTTTATATACTGTTCAGGATTTCCTGAATGCAAGAATACTACCAGTAACAATAATATTTTACTTAGAAAAATTATGAGTAGAAGAATTGCTAGATATAATATACTCAATACATTCTCAAGACAATCTTATTGATGATATAACTTCAACCATACCCTAGTCTTAGGTCTATTACTTTTAGTTAAGTATCACAAGCAAAAACTTCGAGAAAAATTATTATTTTCATGCTACCAATTATTTTTCGGTCTAAAAATTATATCTTTTAGTTAGTTATACATTTTATCGAGAGAAAGAAACATAATTTTCTTTATCTATGTAGATTCACTTAATATTCTACCAGTTTTAGCGAATTATGAAGAGTCAGTAAATAAACTAAAATATAGTTCACACTTTCAAAACAAATATATGATAGGTATGTATATCACTGTAATTAGAAAAAGGTGAGAATTCCAAAAAGCGACATAGAGCGTTTCATTAAAAAAAAATGGTTTTATATCTTCAAAATGCAACAATCAATCGTATCTTTTATGTTTTTCTAGAACTTTGATCTCTAGTATTTTTTCCTAGACAGGGAGGTAAATAAGATAAGGAAGGTAGAATGGCATATTTTTCATTTATCGATATAACTGGAATAATGAGGGATTACAGCAATAATCCTTTTTCGATATTCAGACTCATTCGTAATCTTGATGTTCATTAACTTATCAGTAAAATCTGTTACATCTTTGCATTGGTTTAAGTCAGGTACTTCTTCATTTTCACAAGGAGTCACATTCAAAAATGTAGTTAACATTAACACGCCATACAAAGAGTACTTCTTCCAGTGGCTTTGAAGGGTTGTATAAGGAAACAGCTTTTCTGGGTCCCATCCTAAATTTGTTGAAAATTTGTAAAAACTGGCGTAGTAGGTTTTTAATAGCTCTTCGAAATGTTTTAATTCTTCTACTGAGCATGTAGAATAGATGAGGTTTGATAAGTCCAAAACTGGAGAATGGAGACTACATTAGAATCCTAAAAAAAATACATGCAAAAATAAAAATTACTCTGGGACATGTACCTATAGTAGCATGCGATACTAAATTTTGTTAAAAAGTATGCAAACAAGTCATGTGCTCTCATTCATACTTTTTATACAATAAATTCAGAAAAATTGAATCATGCAAAATATAACCATTTTTCCTTAAATATTCCATCACGATGAAATCCACGGTTTCATCAGATATATATTTGTAACACTTTGGAACAGAGCTAAATATATGTTTAATGTTATTCTGTATTTGAAAATTTGTGAACTGAGGTAAAATTGTTTCATAAAAATACGCTTCCCTTCTGAACAATTGTCTATTACTTTGGATTAAATTCTTTCTGCTACTCTTGGCGTTGTCGACATTTTCCGCTGTAGTAATCAAAACTGTGGCAAAGGTAATATTGGAGGCGTATCCATCAGAATTTTGACTGGAACCTGTCAAAGCTACATCACATTTCAGAAAGTGTTGGTTTTCTAGGGCCATCTTAATGTAGTTCTCAATTTCTTGATCAGTAGTTTCCATACTAGTAGCATAAATGAAATAATTAAATGTTTACGCTATAAATTATTGCAAAGAAATACACCACTGCCACTTAAAAACACTTATTGTAATATTGGAAGTTGGAGATTATTAATTGCCTTGGTTCCGACACTGGAAAATTTAAGGTCGAAATGTTACGTGATTATAACTGATGCCCCATTATGGTTTTTTCCCAGAACGAATTTAAATTTATTCACTTGACAAGATAAATGGTGGCCACTAGCAATGAGTAAGTATTATCATTGTTGTATTAGCTTAACGTTTGATGTACCCAGTCGTTACATGAAAACGTTAGATCCGATTGAAGTTTGCTTTTAAAAATAAAATTGAGTAAACAGTATTTTACTGAGTAATTTTTAACAGGCATCTCAGGATATGTATGAGAAAGATGGAATAAAGTTCCATAAAAAAAATAGAGTAGATGTAACTCGGAAATACGATATTCTATTGTTTTTTTTTCTGTTATTGATAACAATAATATTCCTTTTAAGAAATGCTAGAATATTTTCAGAATTCAGTCCGATACAAATAAGGTTGCGGATTCTTTCTCAATCTCACGCAGCTCTGTCTGCCTGAGTCAGAAATACAAACTTATTTGTGGGTCAGTCAGATTTTTTTACATAATTTCCAATTTAAATGATACACTGATGACAAATAAGTCCGAAACTGGCATCTGTTTGCTGATTCAACTGGCGAACAAACCCAGCTGTCTTTTTGGATACTGTAGGAAATCATGGAGTACTTGCTTCCTGCAATATCATCAATTAAACCGTACCTATATCAATAGCAGCAAAGACATTGTTTGATAATGCTTCCTTCGCTGGCTCTCCGTGTAAAATTTGGTTTGATATTGCTATTTTGTTTTTTTTTTTTAGTTTGTACCAAAAGTATTGCCTAATACCTATCAACTGAACAGAATACTTTAAATTACTGTAGCTAACAAATAGTCGATCATGTGTTGTTGTTGATGACCTAAAAGTGACGTATCTTTTATTAATTTGAACCACAATTCTCAAGTCTCGTTTCTTCATAAAATTTTGAAAATTATGGGTTTTTGACTTTTTTTGAATTTTCACTATCAAAGTATCTATTACCAAGATCTTCCCATACCAACGTTACAATTTTATGAAACTCATCCTTGGTACATGCACCACGATTGCCAAAAAATACTACAACCTTAAATCAAAATATCTATATCCTTACTTCCATTCAAAGTAATAGTTTAATTTCATAATTATGTTTTTCTTAGAAGGTTGTTTAATAATACATACTACGTAGTTATAAAGTTTAGCTTTAGTTATAAAGTTTATCTTTATTACTTCATCACTAGTAGTATGCAGTAGATACAAAGTAGGTATTTTCTATACCAAACATTTCATTTTCTGTCTCACAAAGGGTGGGTACTCAATGCACTAAGGTGTCGAATAAATCTTACGACTTAATATCCAGTTTTAGAGTTTCTCCTGAAGCAGAAAGAGTGCGAAATAATTACCGAAACGTCAAGAAATTAAACCTACGCGACGTGGTAACCAGTTTGGACATTGTTCTCTTAAATAATGCAATTAGAATTGTAACTATGGCCAAACCCTATTAATTAGCCACATCTATTGTATATTTTATTAACAGTTAAATTCCGAATATTGAGATATTTCAATTATTTTTATAGGGATGTTCACAAAAAATAAAATTATGTTTAAACGGCTTAAAATGATAAAAATGGCTTCTGTGAAGTTTTACAACAATCAAAAAATTTGTTGTATGGAAAAGCCGAAAAGAAATATCAGTATTCGTCTAAACGCGCGAAACGCTCTCTGTTTGGCTTTGCGAAAAATAGAAGTTAGTGAATGTAAATGGCATGGCGTGCCGGTGAACAATCTCGATATTTCTGCTGAGAGACGTTGGCTGTTTGACGCTTAGCTTGGTCGAGTGTATGGCACGTGTTTTATGGTAGTCAGTAGCATTGTGTATCGTAAGCATAGAGCGGCACACGGCTGATTTCTGCTACTACAACGCGCATTGCCGTTTACTGGCTGTTTATTTACTTGACTGACGCCACAACGTTTCCGATGTCTAGGTATTACAAATTAAATGTACAGCTTTGTTACTTTGAAAACAGGGATGTGAAAAATAAAACGATTAATCCAAACGTTGCTCAATGCAAAACGTTGCTCCTTTTCAATCTGCAGGGTGTTAAAGTTAATTTTTTTTTTATTTTTGGAACTAGGTACCTTGAGCATCTTTGAACTTATTGTCTTGAATGTTTATATGCCTATGTTTTCTGAGGTAGTAATTACAAAAATGATAACTATCAGTTCTAGGGGGCGCTACTTGTAGTGTTATGTCAGAGTAAAAGTATATTAAACTTTTTCCCTCAAAAATCTGAAATTCTAATAAGAAATTATTAAACTAAGTTAAATTCTAAAAAAAGAGTACCTATATCTGTTAATAATCGAAAACTTTCCGTTTCCGAAATAAAGACGATTTACAATTGTTTTACAAAATTATACGCCTTTAAATAAGAAGACTTAAATAAAGTAGGCCGCTGTCAATGAAATGTCATGTATTGCTTATATCAGTTCTAAGCAACTTATAAAGACTATACAGTTTAGTTCTTCTTCGTTTGTGATTTGTTATTGTGGTAGTCATACAGCAGCGAAGTACTTGGAGTTATATTCAAATAACAGACAACCTAACCACAAGCTTTTCAAGATGTTGTACTTATCATTTTCGTATTTACCACCTCAGAAAACATAGGCATACAAACGTTCAAGACAATCGGTTCAAAGATGCTGAAGATATTCCAAAAAATTGAAAACAATTTTCCAACTTTTAACACCCTGTAGATCGAAAAGAAGCAACATTCAGATAAAGCATATTTGGCGTAATAGTTCTATTTTGACGTCAGTAGTCTGTCATTAATCTCTGTCCCACGTACCTTGTACAATTAACTTTTAAGAAAATAAACTTGTTTTCCTTTTAACTAAAACAGGTATATATAAATAAATGGCCTTAGAACTACAATGTTTTATTTTAATTATAAAATACCGAACAAACGTAGGTATTAAACAGTACATATAGCATATATAGAATATTATTACAACATTTCATGTGTCGCTAAAGCTGCAATAATGGTTGATTACGGCAATAATCCTTTTCCGATATTGATGTCCATCTGTAATCTTAATATCCATCATTTGCTCTATATATTCTGATTCATTCTTGCATTGGCTTAAGTCAGGTACATCTTCGGTTTCACAGAGAAACAAATGCAAATACATAATTACCGTCAACAACCCAAATAAGGAATACTTCTTCCAGTGCCTTAGTAGGGCTGAATAAGGAAACAGACTTTCTGAGTTGCACCCTAACTCTGTTAAAAATGCGGAAAAACTGGCGTAGTAGGTGTCCAGTAGCTCGTCGAAATGTTTTAATTCTTCCCCCGAACAGGTAGTGTAGATGAGGTATGATAAGTCCAAAACTGGAGAATGAAGACGAGAAAGCTGCCAATCCAGGATAGCAAGTTTTGATGGATTCTTAGAGCCCTTAAAAGAAAACTTTCAATATTTAAAAAATATCTAATAGTCCGGTCAATCTAGACATTCAAAGATACATAAATTTACAACAAGCTGAAAGTGAGTAAAGTTGTTCAAAACATAATTAAACATATTAAAATTCCTCATCGTTCCGGTACTTGGAAAAAAATTAACTCGAGGTAAAAGGTCAAAAAATGGGTTTTTCGCGGTTTTCAGCTAAACGGTAAGTTTTATCATAAAATTACTTCGTACAAAAATTGTAGACTATAAAATTATCTATAAAAAATGTATCAATACTTTTTTTCATAAGAGCTACCGTTTCTGAGATATAACGATTCAAAAAGTTGTAATCGTCATAATATGCACACGTTTCCACGCCACCTATGAGGTAGTGTACTTGGCACGTTTTTTTTAACGTGGTTTCCCCAGTAGGCCTATTCCACAGGTCTGTTGTGATTCTGTTTAGTTTGAAACTATTGCATAATAACAGCATTATTAGCAAGGGTTGGAAATGATAAAAGCGATGGAAATTAAAAAAAAAAGTAGTGGAATTTATTCGTCTAATTCATAACCTTCAAATACTTCTTCTTGATCTTCTTCTTCTTCTCCTTCTTCTTCTTCATTCAGGGTGTAAGTAAATTGCGTCAATAGTGATGTATCGCATGTCTCCTCGTTGGTATCAAACGAATCCTCTACTCTTGGTGATTCAACATTAGAACACGACCGGCCTTGACAACTTGTACATGTCAGAGAACAAGACAATCCAACTTTTTTGCAACCACATTTAGCACTGCATCACTTTTTACAGTTACAGTGGCGTACTTATGCATATTATGACGATTACAACTTTTACAACTTTTTGAATCGTTATGTCTCAGAAACGGTGGCTCTTAGGAAAAAAAGTATTGATGCATTTTTTATAGATAATTTTATGGTCTACAATTTTTGTCTGAAGTAATTTTATGATAAAGCTTACCGTTTAGCTGAATCGCGAAAAACCCATTTTGTTGACCTTTGACTTCGAGTAAATTTTTTTCCAAGTACCGGAACGATGAGGAATTTTAATATGTTATTTTTAATTATGTTTTAAACTATTTTACTCACTTTCAGCTTGTTGTAAATTTATGTACCTTCACTCTTATTTTTTGGTCTAATTTGACCGGACTATAAGATATACGGAGTATTTCTTAAATAAGTTCCCATAATAAAGGTAATCCTTTACATAATTTTAGGTAAAAAAAATGGTTTTCGAGATATACTGTGTTAAAGTTTTTGAAAAATATCAAATCTGCGCAAATATCTCGAGTGGCCTGCCCAAATTTTAATAATCTGTTTTTCGAGATATTTAATTACTTATTTGTAATATTTTCCCTTCATCACTACATATCTCATACCAGGATTATCAGACAACTTAGAATGGAAATTTTTTTTCTTAAATTACACAGCTTCACAAAATGTATTTTGAGCTGCTAAATTCGAATCCGATGTCAGAATTAGCCCAGCATATCACTAGAATTTTCTAACATCAAAAAGAAACACAAAATCGACAAAGCGGCTGAAACTAGTAGTTAGATTTTTATTTTCCCATATATCTTGACTCGCTGAACACGAATCCGAAGTCAGATTTGGGCCATAAAGTCACAAATCCTTCCTAACCTTAAAAAACTTAAACGTAAACAAAATTGATAAATTAGCTTCTATTACCCAGGTATAGCTTAACAGCGTCAAGTCTGATCTATGTATTTCAGTGCATTTTGACCCTCTGAATCCGAATCCGATGTCAGAATTCCCAGCAAATCACCAACTTGAAAAAATGTTAATGTTCTCGAATTTTAGAATGATAGGGGCAATGATGTATTTTGGTCATTTGCACAAGAAATCTCAGTTACCTATCACAAGTATTATGCAGGTACTTTATCTACAATCGCGCATTTTTTTAAAATATTTGTTTGATTTAAAAAAAATGACCCTTTAAATATCTTCACACGACTGTATCTTTTGATACATGATGTAATTTGAAATTTGGACAACTAACTCTCTAGTCTTAATAATAATAAAATCATCCAACTTTTACATTACATTTTTTCATTTTACTTAATTTTGGTAAAAAAATAGATTCGAGCATTTCTGAAGGAGAGATATCAGAAATAGAGAAACTAGCATCAAAAGCCGGAAAAGTCTAGGGTAAGATATGAAGAGAAATACAAAACTTTCACGCAATGGTGTGTCCCATAAAAAGCACTAAGCATTAAAGAAAATACTCTAATTAATTATTTGGCTGACAATTTTAAAACCAAAAAATCTTGCTCGCTTTGGTGCTACTGCTTCATGCTGAGAATCATATTGGATGTGAAAAAGAATGTAAATATTGAAAAATATTCTAGACCAGAGGTCCCTAAACTTTTCTATCTCGTAGAACACGTACTAATTTTTTCTGTTTTGGGTGGACCCCCATCTGCCTTTCTGATACTGAATTGTTACAAATTCATCAACTTCAAATGTATTTTTGACACCCGACACAGTACAAGTGTTGCGACCACAAAGCGAATAGCCTACTGTAGAATTTTATGAAATATATTTAATTAATGTGTAAATGACTATGAAATTTATAATAATTCTTAAACAGTTTGATATACGCATAAGAAAATAATAACTTAAATTTCAGTAACAAAAGTATAACAATAATTTTATTGTTTTTTATTATTAAGTAGGTACAACGAAATATGTTGATTGGACTCAAGGGAATATTCTAACAATTGGCATTAATTAAAATTCAAAGCAATTAAGTTATTTGTTTGACCCGTCGACAGAGAATGATTCCATCATCGATCTCCAATTTTCCCATAATTAAAAACTGTTTTATGTATTTAAATAATGTCAGAATAGAATCTGTCTAAAACTTTACTTGATACACATCCAAAATGAATAGTTAGCTTATTACCTCGTATTTATACATAAAGTTGTTGCTCCAACCATCACCATGAAGAATAGCCGACATGGGCTCTTCGGTTTCCAAAATTTCAATCATAGCAACGTAAGCATCTTTCTCCACAATTTTATAACACATCTCGTATAATTTCATTTCACCTACTTCCTTAACGATATCACAGGCTCTTACGAGACACTGTTGCATCGTCTTTTTGAAAGATTTCATACAGAAATGTGTCATAACTTCGTCAAAATTAGTTACCAACTTTTCAAAATCACATCTGCTTTTATTTCTTAAAGCAAAAGAAATGGCATGGAATTTACCATATTCTTGTAATACAAGCTTAAGATGGTTTAAATCCAATGGTTTTTTGCGATCGAATAACTCATATCCATTCTTTTTCAAGTTTTCCATAACTATAATTTCTACGGTTTCATCGGATATTGTTCTATAGCATTTTGGGACAGAGCTAAAAACATTTTTTATGTTATTTTGCATTTGAAATTCCGTGAACGCCGGTATAACGGCCCCATAAATGTATGCCTCTCTACCGTACAGTCTTGGAATAGCTTGGATTAATTTTTTCTTGCTGCTTTTGACAGCCACTTCAATAGTCTTCTCGATGCCATCCTTTGTAGTAACCGAAACTGTGGCAAAGGTAATGTCTGAGACAAATCCGTCAGAATTTTCGCTGGAACCGGTTAAGGCAACTTCGCATTTCAGAAAACGCTGGTCTTCTAGAGCTTTCTTAATATATGTTTTAATTTCTTGGACTGTAGTTGCCATATTTGTTGCTGAAAAGCCCTGCGCACAATATTGATAATTGCAAAACACTGCACCGTTGACACTTAAATAGGACTTACTGGTTGTAATGCCAAGGGTGCAGCGCTTGATTCATAAGTGCCAGAATTATGATTGACAAAGTGGTCAAAATAATTATGCGGTTGTAACTGATAACAATCTATTAAAATCGTTTTAGAACCAATTTAAATTTATTCGCGTGATTAGATAAATGCTTCCCATTAAAGATGAGGGAGGGGTGCGCGATGTCGATATTAATATTGATCCTTCTGTAAACTTCTATAAAAGGCATTAATTTGTTTAGGAATTCTAGTCATATTGTTAATGTTTAATCTGCCTTATGTACTCTTGTGTTTGTTATGCTTCAATACTTTAAAACAAGTTATTTTTGCAATTTGTTTTAAAAAAAATTAGTTTAAAAAAATTGTGACCAGGTTACCGCCGGTAACATTTTGATCCTCATTCAAGGACATCTCACGGAGGTGATCATGCAAAAAAATCGAATCCACTAATTTTTTTATAAATAAATGGTTTTCAGTATGGAGTCGTAGCACCAGTCAAGATTGTTTGGTTTTAAAATGGTCAGCGAAATAACCTAATATTTTCATTAATAGTATACCATTGCGTGAAACTTTTGTATTCCTTTTCATACTCCGTAGACTTTTCCAGCTTCTATCGCTTTTTTCACTATTGTTTACATCTCTTCTTCAAAATCGTTCGAATCCATTTTCTTATTTTCAAAATTAAATACTAGACACAGTAAAAGATATAAACAATATGGCGATTTTAACAACAACGCATTGTTTATGTCACCGCAGCAACAAGTATATAAGATCTAAAAAAAAATTGAACAAGTTAAGATGATTTTAATATTGTTAACGACAGAGACATAGTTCTTATCAAATTCAAAATTACAGACCATATAAAAAGGCTACACTGGCGTTTTTTTAAATTGAAACAAATATTTCTAAAAAAAATACACGGTTAAAGATAACTTATTGCACATACTTGTGGTAACTGGGTTTTTACCACACTTATCAAATAATATACTAATACGGTACAATCAGGACCACTGTCTGTAGCACGTTCCATACTGTTAGGGTTGCATACCTACTATTTTTTTTTATTATTTATTTTTATTAATCTGGAACAACAAACTGTCTTTCATTTGATAATTTTTACCTTAGATGATTTATTTTTGCACGAGATTCACCTAGTTCTTTTTTTATAAGGTGTTGATGTTAAAATCGCTAATTTCTTCACTTTGTCAATCTCTTAGTTTGTTGAATTTGAAATGATAAGCTAGTTTTAGGGCAGATAAACTGAAACAGACTGTTTTTGTCGCCATCTTTTCTCTTTAAACATAATCAACGCGATAGTTTTCATTTTGTTGAATCTTCTCTGCATTTACAATCACTAGATTCTATTTCCAAATTAGTCGTAGCAAAACGTAAGAAATTATTTCTATCAACTAGCCAATCCCCTGTTTTTACATCATTTGTAAATAGTAAATTAATTTGATTGCCAATTCAGTTTTCCTAACAATGTAATATGTATGACCAAGCCCTGCCTAGAAATCATTACTCAACAATTGTATACTGAAAACTATTTTTTATTAACTGAACATTTGGAATTGATATGGGATCTTATGCATTTTTTTAGACGATAGCCAATCTCATAGATTTCCATATGTAAGTACATACATAATTCTTATTGTGAACTTTACCTAGATAGGCTTACAATTAAATGAAATTAAAAAAAAAAACATATTGCAACAGATAATTACTTATTTACTTAAGCAATGAGTAATAATCTTTGTTTATAAGCAATTTGTTTTAGTACGGTGGAATTAATTTCAGGCTCATGAATCTATGTAGCTGCAATAATGACTAATAGCTGCAATGAGCCTTTTCCGATACTCCGACTCTTCTGTAATCTTAATAGCCATTAATTTTTCTGTATAATCTGCTTGATCATCACATTCATCAAAATCGGGCACTTCCTCGTCATCGCATAAAATTAGATGTAAATATGCAACTAACGTTAATACTCCAAACAAAGAGTACTTCTTCCAATGCTTTTGCAAAGTAGAATAAGGGAACAGTTTTTCTGGGTCGCTGCCCAATTCTGTTAAAAACGTGGAAAAACTGGAATAGTAGGTTTCCAGCAGTTCGTCGAAATGTTTTAATTCTTCTTCTGAGCAGGTGGCGTAGATGAGGTAGGATATGTCCAAGGCCGGAGAATGTAGACGTGCTAGCTGCCAATCTAAGATAGCAACCTTTGATGGAACCTTAGAGCCCTGAAAAAAGAGGACATTATATTCCAGTACACATTCTAAAAATGCAAAGTTCAGTTTTAAACTATACACAAACGATAAGATAGAAATGAGGACTACAGTAAAGGATATAACTACTATACGCTTAATCTTATTAAAAATAAGACAGAACACATGCAACATTTGTATACAGAGTGTTTTCTAAGTGGGGGGCTGCTTCTAATACAGCGTAACATTTTCCAAAAAATTCCAAAATAAATATTTTGGAAACAAACGCAGTTTCAAATGATTTTAATTCAGGTCCTGTTCTTTACTAAGAAAAATGTTGTAAATTCGTGTAAATTTTTCTCAATTAGACACGTTTACGTGACTATTTTTGTAGGTTGCCTAAAGTGATATTATAGCTCGTACTTGTTACAATAATGCAGTAGTATACAGCTTGGCTAAACTGATCTTGTCCTCTAGATGAGCATATCAAGAAAATAACCTGCGGTGAAAGGGACAAAGACAGGAGATCTTAATAATAGTATAATTAAAGTTTTATATTAAATCTTTAAATATATAAAAAAAATGTCACTGCCATTAGTAGCAGCTGTGGGAGCTCGAGGACAAGGTGAATTTGGTCAAGTTGTACATTATTACAGTTTACGGGGAATGTGCTAACAATATAGCGGCGGCAGCGTTTGTTCTTCGAACGTTTCACTGAAAGGTTAGGGATACTTATTGGTAATCGTGAGAATCCAACAACTTGGTCCAAGAAAATCAGGCGAAAGTTAGGGAAATTTTGATTGAAAATCAATACCATCCCTACTAAGTTCAACTTTCAAGTTTTAACTTCAGAAAGCTATCCACGTAAGATCTAGTACAAGAGCATATTCTCAGTAGTATTTCATACGCAATATTGTTTTTTTGGATGGGAATGTGACTTTAAACAAAGATATAGTTTCATTACCTTGAAAAAAATCCACTGTTAAAATAAATATCTCAAGTGAACCTAAGTGTAACGGAACACCATTTATAATGATAAAAGTAATTAAGTCATAAAACTTAACAACAAAACTTTTACACTATTTTTAATTAATAGTTAAATAGACAGATCTTTATTTTTAGCAGGTAAACACACCCAATAGCAGGAAAATATGCTGATACATTAAATAGAATCTGAATTTAGCTATTTAGCAAAATTCGAAAATCAATTTACAAAGATTAACAAGGTACTTGTGAGAAACAATCCGACAAGACGTTAAAAAAATCATAGATGGGAAATATTAACATTAATAAAAGAATAATTACTTATTACTTATAAAATAAAGGACACATCTATATACCAGATAGTGTTGAAAGATTAACATTACTATTACTACAAATTAAACTGGAATTATTAGGTGACCTAATAAAAAAAAATATTAGTTATAGCACATTCATAGTAAAAAGTTCTTTAATGTCTACCGATTAAGCTTTGATGCCTTTATCCATACAAGTACCTAAAAAAATACACACGTTCAATTAGACTGATGCATGTTGTATAGTAAGGCAAAAATGCCTTATTCTGTATTACTATGCAGAAAACACAAAAATAATGTTTGAAAAACAAATATATTGGAGAATTCTCTACCATTGCTTAGAATAGAGCCGAACATTTTATTATCTGAAGAAACCACATTTTCAATATATGCAGAAAATTAAATTTTCTAATCAAATAATACACCGAGATCAGTTATTCGAGTTAAACAATTGCAATCAATATTATTAATATTATATGGAAACTATAAATTTTTGCAATATCAAACGGTCATCAATATTGTGAACATTATAGTAAATTTTTAAATCATCAAATAACTTAGAACATACTAAATTCAGTGGAAAATCATTTATATATAGAAATAGAAATTAATAGAAATAATAAAGGTCCTAAATTCGACCCTTGAGTTGTCCCAGATGTAGGTGTTACAAGAAAGGAACAGTAATCTTCATGTTCTACTATTCTGCTATCAAAAATTTAAGGTTTGAAGATTTAACCACTATATACAGCGGTTCTCATTATGAATGGGATGCATCTTAATAGTAAATTTCTGAGTTCTTAAGCAGATCGGCTTGAAGATTTCAGGATACATGTGTTTTAGGGGCTGAATTTTAATTTTAAAATCATTGCTACAGAACGCTAGGTAACCTGAGTGATAGAGTAAATATGAAACAAACTTTGTCGCATATCTACATTTTGGATTTAAAATAGTTAAAATTTAATAATTTTTGAGTAAATAATGTAGCTACTGGTTGAAAGTCGAAAGACTTTCCTAAAAATCCTATCAAAAAATTAAATAATGCTCTTTGATACCAACAATCTAAGTATGGGAAAGGTATTTAAAATTTTTATTTCCTCTAAGACTTTGGTGTCTTACTGTCTTATAAGTATACAATTTTAATCTAATAACATTCACCCCATAGCACATAATGTTACCTCATATTTATACACGAAGTTGTTATTCCAACCATCACCATGAAGCATAGCTGACTCGGGCTCCACGATTTTCATAATTTCAATCGCGGCAACATCAGCGCCTTTTTGTAGAACTTTATAACATGTCTCGTATAATTTCTTGTCGCCCACTTCTTTCACGATATCGCAAGCCTTTGCCATGTACCCATTTATTGTTTTTCTAAGGGATTCCACAAAGTACTGTATCATAACATCGTCAAAATTGGTAACTAACTTTTCAAAACCACTTCTATCCTTATCTCTGAAAGCAAACGATATAGCATGGAATTTCCCATATTCTCGCAAAATAAGTTTAAGGTGGTTTAAATCCAACGGCCTTTTGCGGTCATACAAATCATATCCGTTCTTTTTCAAGTTCTCCATAACTAAAACTTCCATGGTATCATCAGACATAGTTTTGTAACACTTTGGGACGGAGTCAAATATATCTTTTATGTCATTTTGCATTTGAAATTTTGTGAACGCCGGTAAAATGGTTTCATATATGTACGCCTCCCTGCCGTACAGACTTGGGTTAGCTTGAATTAAATTTTTTCTGCTGCTTTTAACAACCACTTCAATGGTTTTTTCAATGCCTTCCTCTGTTGTAGCCGAAACTGTAGCAAAGTTGATGTGCGAAGCAAATCCGTCAGAATTTTCACTTTCACCGGTCAAAGCGATAGCATATTTCGAGAAGTGTTGGTGGTCCATGGCATCTTTAATGTACGTTTCAATTTCTTGGTCTGTAGTTTCCATCTTAAACACGTATAAAGTACTAAAAAATATAAATACGGGCTTTATAAATAACAACAGTAACTAGCATTTGAGTGACTCACGTGTAAGTCAAGGTTGGATCTGTTTCGTCAACTCGTCATAGTGCGGCAACCTTCATTTTTATGCTTCTATCAGTTTAGAGATTAGCGAGTAAATAGTTCTATAGTGCATGGTTACATTGTGCTTCTACTATTTATTTCCGAGAACTTACTGACACGATAAAGCATGTGGTTGTAGCACAGAATAAAACATAGAGAAGCGAAACTCGACATTTACGCCAATATCAAGCCGCCATCTTTCCGAAAGTACTCGTACGTTTGTTTGTTTACACTGAGATAATTAATTACTAGAGCCGGTACAACCGGTCCATTAGCCAGCAGCGCGAAATGCCTAGCTTTCGGTTTCGTTGTCAAGTTGCCTGTAATCGAACGATTATTGATTTCTTTTACGATTTTAATTGTATAGTTATAATTAAGTTGAACTACGTAGTAATGAATTCTAAAAGTGAAAATGCTTATTTAAGTTACTCCGTTTTTAAGCTAATTCGAAAGAAAAAAAAAGGAAATAACTCTTTGTGCCCTGAGCCTAAATGGAATAATAATATGTATTAATAGTTTTTAAATATTTAATTTACTGTGTGTTGTATTGAAATTGCCACTAATTATTATATTTTTATCAGTGAGAAATATTTATATTTAAACAAAGCTGAGATTACACAAGAAACCCTATAACTGATCCTTTTGGCCCAAGATATTAGTCGTTTAAAGATTCTTTTTCTGTTCTGAGTCGCAGAAATACTTATTTAAATAAACAATTAACAAAGAATACCACAAATAAATAACAGCCACATAAAAAAAAAATAAAAGTTGTCTGTACTTTTCATGCGACATATGTTATCTGTAGTATTTTTGCCTCCTGATCACGAATCCGGTGTCAAAATTGAGCTATCACATCACAGGAATTTCCTAACCTCAAAAAACAGGTAAAAAATAGCAAAAATTCATGAAAAAGTGCTAGGGAACATACAAACAATTTTCTTTTCTATATTTAAATGTTCATTGATATAGTTAAGACCCAGTCCAACGTGAATCCGCGTTTAGAATTAATGGTTCTTTTTCTAACCTCTAAAAACGGGTCAATTAAGGTCAGATATCACGAATTTTCAAACAATAACAGATTCACGCCAAATTTGGTATAT
Organism: Anoplophora glabripennis; assembly: GCF_000390285.2. NCBI lineage: Eukaryota > Metazoa > Arthropoda > Insecta > Coleoptera > Cerambycidae > Anoplophora > Anoplophora glabripennis. Next base: position 879,429 of record NW_019416210.1, on the reverse strand, counting down.
GGGGGTTTTCTGGGTCGCTGATCACGGATCCGAGGTTAATTTTGCAAAATTCAAGAATTGCGAAATTCATTTTGTAATATTTTACTTTATAACCTGAGTACCCAATCTAATTAACCTACTTTTTTCGGCTATATCTTGTTTTTTTCTTCTGTAAAGGATCTATTCAGGGTTCAGGGTTGAATTTTGTAAATTTGATCTCGGATTCGTGATCAGTGACCTCGAAAACCCCCGTATACCAAATTTGGCGCGAATGTGTTATTTTATGAAAATTTGGTCGGCCGCCATCTTAAATTTTGCAAAATTGACATCGAATTCGTAATCAGCGACCCCGAAAACCCCCGTAGGTAAACCAAATTTGGCGCGAATTTGTTATTTTTTGAAAATTCGTGATATTTGACCTTAATTGACCCGTTTTTTTGAGGTTAGAAAAAGAACCATCAATTCTGACCGCTAATTCATGTTCTGCATTTTTATATTTTTCCTAGCACTTTTTCCTGTATTTTTGATGTTTTTGACCTGTTTTTTGAGGTTAGGAAATTCCTGTGATGTGATAGCACAATTCTGACACCGGATTCGTGATCAGGAGGCAAAAATAATACGGATAACATATGTCGCATGAAAAGTACAGACTACTTTTTTTGTGTGTAATCAACTGACTTATTACGTAATAAATACTGTAATTTCTTTTATCCTCCTATGTCATTTATTAAATTAACCTCATTTTCTCTTTCAGAGCTTTTCTTCTACATTTAAAAAATCATGCTAAAATGAATTAAATTGTACCAGGAAATTTTTTTTATTAAATTGAAATGAATGAATTTTTACGATCTGTTTTTATGTTTGGGAAATGCATTGCAATTTTTTCACTGTCGTCCTATCGTTTCAAGTTTCGTGCTTTGAATACTGGATCGAAGTCACAAAATTTGGTTCCACTAGAACACAGCATTTCGACGAGAATTGCGTTTCTATACTTAATTATTATTCTGTGGTCTTAGCTAAGCGTTACAGTACAGAAAATACTTGCTCAAGGATAACAACGTATGTTTTCAGAAAAATTTGCTAATTAAAAATATGGTGGTTATTTTCTTCTTTTTTAGGTATTTACGAGAATAATATTCATGACTGATATTCAAGTTTATATTCAACGTGGAACAAAAATAGTAATAGCATAATTTTCTAAAAACAAAACATTTGTTTTTATTTATATTATTTCGTTTCTTACCAATACACACATATATGACAATAGGCTTTTCTTCAGACAGTGTTTGGTACTAATTTCATTTGCATTAATTGCAAAAATGTGTCAAAAACTAATCAATAATAAATACTTATCCTAAAACCTTTATAATCTTTTTACGACGTTATGATAATGAAAAACCCAACTCAACATTTTCCGCATTTTGATATCTTAAAAACTAGAAAGCAAATTGCTATAAAAGTTGGTATCATCATATTGGTTTATTATTCTAATCTGAAGAGGCGGTGATTCTAAATTATAAAATCAAATACATATTTGCTATTTGTAGCTGATTATAGCTATAATCTAAGAAAATATATTCTAATGCACTAGAAACAAAGCTAATATGTACCTAATTATTTTTTTATGTAAACTTTTTAAGTGTTTAAGCATAGACCTTATAAACTATGGACTGGCCCTAGAAAGAGAGGTTAATTGTGCTGATGTGTGCAAGGCAGATGAAGCTAGTGCAGGCAAATACCGGTAAAACAAATAATAGTATAACCGTAAACAAACTTTAGAGTAAATGTCATGTAAAAGATTTCTTAAATTTTTGTATGTGAAATATTTGTGAAAACTTAATATGGTGCAATCGTGTTAAGCGATCAACTGCGTAAAGATACGTTTAAGTGTAGAAAAAATTAAATTTCATAAGTAGGAAAAAGGTTAATATGGTACCAACATTTTCATATCGCATATTTCTGAAAATAATAACCAAGTAGAGTTGTCTCTATTGTGAATTTTCTAAATGTTTAAATTAGTTTTTAACATCAAACTGAGTATAAATAAACAGTTTCAACTGAATTGTGCTTATAATGAGCTTCAGCAAAAATTATCTTAAAGTAATATGCTGAAAAATAAAGCATCGATATACCTAGTTTCAATTTAACAATTTTGAAAAGCAAGAAAATATGAACTGTTTGAAACAACTACGTCAGAGGAGCTTGCAGTAATTTTAATTGATCTAGCTTACCATATGAGGAAAATAAATGGAGAAATACATAAAGAAGGTATTATAAAACCTGTTTGGAAAATTGTAGGTAACTATGAATATTTTTTAAATATGTAAAATATCTTTGACTTCAAATTTCTAATTATTACATTCCCCCTTTAATACCTCTAATTTGTACAGAAATTCCATATAAGCAAATAGTGCTTATTGATTAATAATAATTAAAATTACTTGTACAAATATTTATTGTCAAAAGAAGAAGAATCGAATTTAATTCAGTTTGAGTTAATATAAAAAATTTTTAATACCATAAGTGTAGTTTTTCTCATAGAATTAATATACTCGTATATCTGCACATTTTTTATAGTTGAAAGAAAATTTTTTGTCTTCTAGTCTCTATATTATTTTTATAGTTTTTATAGATCAGAAATTTGTCGGCTATCTCTTCTGCCAATCATCTGAATATAATTGAAAACCTAATCAATAATTTTTCAAAATTTTTAACTTAACCACACTTTCACAAAGTATGGCCGCCACACATAAATGTAGTTAAAATCATTTTAACTACAAACGTGAATACGGCCCGACAGAAAAAAGGGGTAGAGAATCTAGTATAGCTAGCTGATTGGTTGAATTAAATGTAGCGCGCTACAGTCGAAGTTCTGTGAACGAAGCATAAGCACGTACTAGCTATATCTCTCTCGCAAAGGTCTATGGTGTAGAATACGTGCTTAGGCAACCCACACAGCTGTTCTTGATTTTCCTGGTTGACTAATATTTAACTAATACATCTGTTTTCAAGAATATTTTTAATTTACTGCTTAAAATAATTAAAAAGGAAATGAAATGTGTAGTTAAATGATAAGGATCTCTAAATCACTCATTGTGTTCTGCTGATATCACATACATTACCTGATTAAATGATTAAATAAAAATCTATCTTTGGAAAATTAATTAAAATTGTTCATTGATTTATTTTCACGAAGTACTCGCATATTTATAATAATGGTTTACAATAGCTAACAGCCTTTTTTCATATTCGGGTGAATCTTTAATCTGCACATTTGCCACTTGTTCTGCAAAATCGTGACCGTCTTTGCTCTCATTAGGTGCCTCCTTTTTTTCACATGAAAATAAATGCAGAAACGTAGTTGATATTATGAAACCAAATAATGAGTATTTCTTCCAGTGTTCCTGCAAGGCGGAATATGGGAAAAGACTCTCCGAATCACACCCAAAATCTGCCAAAGTCGTAGAGAAGCTGGTGTAATAAACATCTAACAATTCCTCAAAATGTTTTAGCTGATCTTCCGAACACGTACTGTATATAAAGTAGGACAAATCCAAGACTGGGGAATGTAACCGTGACAACTGCCAATCCAGGATGGCAACTTTTGAGGGATTTTTGTGATCCTCAGTCTGAAACGAGAACAGCAATATTACATGTTTACTATTTGCTACAGATATGCTTCAAGTAGTTATAATAGTTATTTATTATACAAGGGAAAAAGTATTAGATTTTAGCTCGAGGTTGTGTTTGTCTCCCGACGCGAAACAATACACCGAGAGTTAAAATCTAATATTTTTTTACCCGTGTATTATACATTTTTTTATGACGGGAAAAAACAACGATTTAATATTGAAAAAACATATTACAATACAGGGTGTCCCGAAATTCATGCAACAAATTTTGGTCATAGATTCTTAAGACAAATTTAGGGGACCCGTATTTTTTCTTTTCGCCAAATGGCCCCCTCTTTCGGATTTACAGCCCCCTGAAATCTGCCCCTAAGGAGTCTTTTTTATATCTCAAAACCATGTTGTACGAGAATCACTAAACACATGGGTTTTATGACATGTGGAATATCACAGTGCTACGCTTTTTGGCGAGAAACCCCCTTAAGACACTTTTTCGTGGGCCCCCTTGTCTTTGGAACCAGAAATATTTGGTCGCAAATTCGATTTTTTTAAATTATTAGTTACCTAGAAAGCCATTGAATTTAGAAACTTTTTTGTGTGTTGATGTTTGTTTCGTAAACCCAATGTTTTTGAGGAAAATGGCGAATCACGATATGCATTCGATCACATTTTGACATTGCGTTTTACGAAAAAAGTATAAAGAGACAAAAATTTTCTAAATTTAATGGCTTTCTAGTGGACTGATAATTTTTAAATATGCGACCAAATTTTTTTGGCTCCAAAGACAAGGGGGTCCACGAAAAATTTTATTAAGGGGGTTCCCCGCTAAAAAACGTAACACCGTAAGATTCCATGTTTCATAAAACCCCTATGTACCAAATTTAGTGATTCTCGTACAACAAAGTTCTGAGATATAAAGAAAAGATTATTCTGAGGGGCGGACTTGAGGGCGGTAACTCCGAAAGAGGGGGCCACTTGGCAAAAATAAAAAATATAGGTCCCCTAAATTTGTCTTAAGAATCTGTGACCAAATTTTGTTGAATGAATTTCGGGACACCCTGTATACCGGGTGTTTCAGAGTTGACAAGTGACAAAAGCCTAGGGAGATTCCGCTCAGCAAAATATGTAAAAAAGTTCATATGAACATGGGTCCTCAAGTGCTTCGTTTCCGAGATTAATTTAAAAAAAAATGAGTTTTTTAGAAAATCGCTTTAGCCGATTTGAATGAATTTTTTACGGTTTAACAATTTTCATACATCAACTGGATCAATTAGATTTGATCCAAGATTTTCAGTGGCGTACCCAGCGAGCAAGTAATTTTTTTTGTAGATCATCACAAATAAGTTCGAAAGCAGTCTATATCTCGTGATTCTGCCGATGAAAATATTAGCTGTTTCCTTCGTAAAGAATTATTTTTATTATATCCTCTGTTGGCTGTGTACAACGTGAGGCAATGAGTATAGTCAAAGAAACCACGAAGCGATTGCACAAGTGCACCCATTTCTCCACTTTATTTACGCACGAAAGTGTCGAGCTCTGTAATAACATGAGTGCATAACACAAAAGGTTGATAGAACATAGACATTTTTAATTTGTATCACCTCATATTTAAATAAAAAGTTATTAATCCAACAGTCACCGTGAAGTATAGCTGACTGAGGCTCCGCGATCTCCAAAAGTTCAATCATAGCGACATCAGCACCTTTTTGACAAATTTTGTGAAACATCTCGTATAACTTCGTCTCATTAATTTGCTTCAACATATCACGTACGGTTTCCATGCGACGCTGATACAATTTGCCAAAGAAACTAATAATTGCAGGCAATAGAATATCGTCATAGTTAGAGACCAATTTTTCGAAATTGTCATTACTCTTACTCCTCAAAGCAAATGAAATAGCGTGGAATTTACCATATTCTCTTAATACAAGTCTAGCATGATCCAAATCCACTGGCTTTGTGCGATTGTATAAATCATAACCACTTTCCTTTAAGTTTTCCATAACTATGACTATCATGTTTTCATCAGATATACTTTTGTAATACTTTGGAACAGAATTAAATACATTCTTTATATTATTTTGTATCTGGAATCTAGTAAACTCTGGCAGTACTGTTTCGTAAAAATATACTTCCCTTTCACTTAACACACTTCTTTGTTTATCAAATGTCTTATTGTTAGTCTTAACGACTACTTCGAAACTCTTCTTCACACCTTGTTTCGTTGAAGCTATTACACTTGCGAAGTTAATGTCCGAAACATATCCGTCAGATTCATCTGTACCATCTTTTAATGTAATGTCGCAGTGTTCAAAACTATCATTTTCTAATGCCTTCTTTATATATGTTCTTAAATCGCAATCTGTAGTTTCCATATTCATCAACGGATGTTACTGAAGGTTTTGATTATTAATTAATAGAGACGTTAAATATACTCAACTCTAGTCTGTATTACATATATAACGTAACGAAGTAATCAAGACAACTGTTATTTTAAAAGTACAATAACAGATTACAACATCACAGATTGTGTGTTTTGTACTCCCCTTCCCTGAGGCCAGTAATTTGTCACATAGTAAGCTTATAGTCCGGGAGCTCGTGGCATTTTGAGGTTAGTCATTTTATCAAGATTTTGACACATGTGAGGTCTTATATGATACATAAACCAAACACCCTTCAGCTGCTAATCTTCGAGGGAGGTGGGAGGAAAAAAATTAATAGTACAAAAGTTGAAATTGTTTGTATACTTTGTTTATATCAATAAACGATAAAAACTCACGTTCATCTGAAAAAATGCCGGTTGAAAACGCTTCAGCTGCGTGTATAAACAGGTATGAAAATCATATTAAAAAAAAATTTAGTACACTGTAAAAAAAATTCACTCAAATTTCACTCAATTTTACACAATAATGTATCAATTTCTGTTCACACCTGATTGAGTGAAATTTGCACTCTGTTAGTATGAGTACAGGGTGATTCACTATATTTTGACCCCCCCTTTAACTTTTTTGTTTTAAGAGTTATAAAAAAATGTGAAATACAAAAGTTGCACGATTTTTTATGAGGTTTTCGAAAATGATAGTAGAAAAACAAATGAAGTTCAAACAAAATGGCCGCGGATGTTAACTTTGTTAATTTAAATGGAACACCCTGTATATTTTTATATATTTCGATAGAACGTTCCTTGTCGAGCATAGTCATATAAGGTTTGCTGGGTCCATCTCTAATAATAGGCGAGATAATATTAAAAAACGAAATGATGTTTTTTTATTAAGAAAATAAGACATCTTGTAATTGTTAGACCTCTTTCAGGCATTTCTGCCTTTTTTCCAATTAGGTAAGGATTTAGATTTAGTTGTAATATATTTTGACATATCGGACATTGATATAGTCCGAAATGCGTATAGGTATTTTAAGTAAATCTCACTAATTAGAACTTGTGAGGCCAATTACTCATGGACAATCCTATATATGGTAGGTCGTGACAGTGACAGGTAGTAATGCCATGATAACGTTGTTATTATTTGACAGTTTGTATTAGTATTTAATTAAAATGGGTTACACAGAAGTAGAAAATTGAAATATTATTAGGAATTAAAATAAACTATGGAGAATATCGTCACTACTCTATCTTAATTCCTATAATATTTAAATTTTCTACTTCTGTGTAACCCATTTTAAATAAATAATAATACAAACTGTCAAACAATAACAATGTTGTCATAATATTACCTGTCACTGTCACGGCCTACCATATAACATTGTCCATGAGTAAATAAGCCCCTCACGGACTAATTAGTGCGATTTAGTTAAAATACTTATACCCATTTTGGACTATATCAATGTTCGATATGTCAAAATATATTGCAAATAAATCTAAATACGTAATTGAAAAAAGGCAGAAATGCCCGAAAAACGTCCAACAATTACAAAAAAATTTATTTTCTTAATAAAAAAAGTTCTTTTCGTTTTTTAATATTATCTCGCTTATTGTTAGAGATGGACCCAACAAACCATATATGACTGTGCTCGACAGGGGACGTTCTATCCAAATGTGTAAAAATATACAGGGTGTTCCGTTTAAATTAACAAAGTTAACATCCGCGGCCATTTTGTTTGAACTTCATTTGTTTTTCTACTATCAAATTCGAAAATTTCATAAAAAATCGTGCAACTTTTGTATTTCACATTTTTTATAACTCTTAAAACAAAAAAGTTAAAGGGGGGGTTAAAATATAGTGAATCACCCTGTACAACTGAGTGAAAGTATTCCATCAGAAATGAGTGAGTTTTACTCAAATCTGAGTTACTGCTAACTATCAATTGAATGACTTTTGACTCTATTCTGAGTATATAAAACCAATTTAGAGTTGACTTTTTCTCTAATATGATTTAAATTTAACTATTATTGTATAATTTTTTACTCAGACTTGGTTTATATTCTCTTTAAATTTTAATCTAAATATCATTGTATCAAAGTCATAAACTACGAAGCTGCCACAGTGGTTTCTATACAGATCTGTTTTAGAGACAATATTTTAGGTCTTGATTAAAGGAATTGGTGAACTGGTCGGACGAATAGATTGATAGGTATTGTAGGTACGTTACCAATACGTAATTATAGATAACAATTTAACTATCCGTTTATTTAACCAAATATTAATCGAGACTTAATATATTGTCTTTAATTATTGTAATTATATCACTGCATTTAAATACAATTTTCACTAGAATAACAGTTACTTGTCCAACTCCAAAGCACACCATACGCCATATTGCCATCCACGAAATAACCTAATGGGACGATGGGAAGAGTCAAAGACAATGCAGTTGGATATGAAAAAGGGTAGTAATGAGGACATTTACTCTGATTTAGGTACTATCATTAAAATTGATTTCACGTTTAGTACCTACTAACAATTTTTTAAATATGGTTTTCATACCTATGCGCAGCTGAACTATATGCGCAGCTGAAGCGTTTTCCACCGCATTTTTTCAGCTGAACGTGATTTTTGGTCATTTTTTGTTATAAATAAAGTATACAAACAATTTCAGCTTTGGTACTATTCTTTTTTTTTTCGACATTTTTGTTGAAAAATTCTTCCACCTCCACCAGAAGAACGGCAGCTGAAGTTCCTCTCGCTTATGTATTTTAGACCTTACATATGGATGAAAATCAGCCTTGGTACCTTTATTGGTTAGTAAAATGTGCCGCAGGCTCTCGGACTATCAGATAAGTGGGACAGTCTATTTGCTTTATTACTAGCAAATGTAATGGAAGATAATCTAAATTTCAGCAACAACTTTGTTGGGAAGAAATCAAAATTATGTAGTCTTGTCTTTATTTTATTAAGTAGTTTCTACAGAAGTTAAAAAAGGATCACAGTAACTATCAATCACCTGAAAATAAAATTATTCTAATTTTATAGGCAAGTGCAAATATTGGCTCGTAACCATAAAAGCAAATAACAGTATAATAAAAACTTCAAGTCGCAGGCAAATATTCCGTATTTAGATACTTATCTGTTACGAAAAACTTTTTATAACTTGTTTATATTCTAATGGATATCGTTCTGTCTTTCTGTCTGTCAACCTCTTTAGCTACTATATTGGCAACAGTTTTAGTACAAATTAATGTTTAGATAATTGCTATAACCTTTTAAATATAGATATCTGAATATTTAGCAAGTTTGAATGATTTGATCAAATTAAGCCAAAAACCTTGTCACTATAGTGAAATTCTTTTTTTATTCCTTGGCTCAACTTCACCTAAGGTTATAATCATATATAATATACTTTGGTAAAATGTACAGTCGATATGAATTTTTATGATAAAAGACATTCGTTTGCATCACTCATATCTGCTTCGTATAGAAATATAGCACATTTAATTCAATAATAGATATACTTGCAAATTGTAGTTTTAAAATTTCATATTTCTCTATTATACCACAGACAATATAGCGTATCGCTACAGACTGCTACTTAAATGCTGGAAATTGGCAACCCAAAATGGAAGCAGGGTCTCCTTAGCTGGCTTCCAGCTATAAAATTTTGCGTGGTAACTCTTCTACTTGCTAATAGGCGGCAGTTCCAGCGGTGGCTTTGTTGCCAAATAATAACTGCTAAATAAATTTAATGCTTTCAATTATGTAATTAAAGAGATATGGAACTTATCTTGTGTTTGGAAATCATATTTGCCTTAAATAAAATAAATCAAGTTAGAATTAAAACTTTCAATTTACCTAATTAATTATTTATTTTATATCACCTTAGAATGGGAAAATTGAAAACCTCGAAATTAATGTTTTTAGATTTGTGCGTCGACTTCCAATATGGTACGATATTAACAACTATGTTTAAAAAATTGCATTATACAGGTTCTGTACCCTTAGATGGGTACTGCCTCTTATTGTTGATTTCTTTAGATAGGTAAATAATTTGGTAGTGCCCACATTTGTGACACAAGGTGATCAAAAAAATTAGCACAATATAAAATTGCTGGAACCTCAAAGAGTAGTTGAATACGAAATTTATTAAAAAAAAACAACAAATCATCAATCAATATAGAGATAAGATAATGCGTTCGCTACTGCTGTTAAAATTTTTAACAAACTTTTTTGTTTTTCGACATACTGACTTCGGACCGTTTCCATTCAACGCAGAACGGACAATCAGAACCAGAGTAGTGGGGAGATTTTTTTAATTATTTGTTCAATTCAACGCACCGTTTCCGAATTATAAGACCTTTTTTACTGTATCACCTCACACACCTCTTCTTTCCGAAATTTATTTTCCACATACGGACTTCGGACCTTTTCCATTCAACGCAGAACTGTCATACAGAACCAAGGGTGTGGGGAGATTTTTTCAATTATTTTTTCGATTTAATGAGTCATACGGCCTTTTTACTATAACATAACATACCTCTTGTTTCCGGAATTTATTTTCGACATACGGACTTTGGACCTTTTGCATTCAACGCAGAAGGAACATACAGAACCCGGGAGGGAGGGGTTGGCAATTATTTTTTCGATTCAACGCACCGTTTCCGAGTTATAAACACTTTTTTATCCTATGACGTCACACACCGTTGGTCCTGATTTTTTTTTGACATGCGGGTTTTGACGTTTTTCACTCGTTCACCATGGGAGATTTATTTGTTCACCGTGGGAGATTTTTTGATACTTAAGAGTCTAAGCAAATACTGTTTTTTTTGCCCACGTTCCCTACCTAGGTGTCCTGAAATTGCTGGGGAGACTCCTGAAGGAAGCAGAGAGAGAGAAGCTCTCTATGAGGACAGAGTCACTCTATCTCTATCGCACACTATAACTCTATCCCTCTCGCACACAATCAGACAAAAACGACAGAAACGTACCTTCTTTTAAAAATACATGGGATTTATCATTATTAGAATAACCCATTTTAATTTTAAAAAATTAAAAAAATTACAATGGGCTATTCTGATGACGAAAAATATAACATAATTAACTGTATTATTCAAATAACAATAATGTGCGAAAGTTCTTCAGGAATATTGGCAAATTTATTTTGGAGGAAGAATCCCGTCAACGAACACTAAAAAATATTATTAGAAACCTTATGTGGCCAGAAAACAGCCCCGATCTCATTGTCAGTCCTTTAGACATATTTTTTTTACCTGAAAATTTGCAAGTATTGAAAAAAAATACAGGACGAAATGCTTGATAATTTTGAATTTGTTTTTGAAGCAATTAATAGTAAATTAAAACATATTTTCAACTGCATCATCACAATCACTTGCATGTTGATTTGTAAAAATTGTAGGTATATTAATGTTATTTCGTTTTTAGGTATTCTCCTTATGTTGTTGTAAAGGTTAGTTATAAAAATCGTTGTTTGTTATTTTTATAAGGATGAATTTTAATTTTTTTTAATGATTTTTTTTATTTTAAACATATATATTTTATGCCAGTAAATTTTGATGTCAAATGAAATAAAGGAAAAGTCGTACATTTTTACTTAAAGTTTCTTTCTATCTTTAATTATTAAACCTATAAGTGGATGTCAAAATACAAAAAAAAACCTGTACCTACATTCCGCGACGTACTAATAACCCACCTTGTATATTAAATAAATTTATCATCATCAAATATTAAAAAAATTATATTACACGCTGTTTAAAATATCATTACAAATTTTGTTTATTTGGAAATATGTTTTCTGCAGGATTTCAATACCTACCAAAAAATGAAAATAGTAGGTACCTAATTAACGAAATTATGATTAAATAACTTAATTGTAACACCGCTGGAGAATATCATATGAAACTACATAGATATTCGTTGATTCTTTAAAAACATTTCTATCAATACCTACATCATACATTTATGTAAATACAGTAACGCAAAAAACAGATATTGATAAAAAAGTGTACAAAAGAAATCCGTAAGTACGCCTGGCAACATTACCAAAGTCTTGTTTATATATTGCTAGGATACGCTTAGGTATGCGGTCCGCTGTATTTGATTCTTCCTAAAATTCTGCTGGTGGTGTACTCTACCGGCAATTCGGAAATTTAAAACTGCTGGCCTATTCCAGGAGCGGTCTGTGGCGATAGCTATTTTGTCTGTGATTATGCCAACGACCTCAGGTCTTTGGATTATGCAGTCCAAAATTCTTTACTTGATATGGGTACACATGGATTAAAAGTTACATAAGAATTCTAAACAAAAAATTAGGAAATGTATTTACAATAGCTGGTTGCGTAGCAACTAATCTTTTCTGATATTCGGCCTTATCTCTAACAGGCACAATCATTATATTTTCTGCAAAGTCATTTTCATCTTCGTAATCAGTTATCTTAATTTTTACTAAGTATCACACAACTGGAATTATTGGATAATTGAATACATAAGTATACGTATATTCAATAATTCATATTGATACTTATACTGAAAAGAAATAAATAACTGCAATATCTTCATTTAATTAGAATAAAAAAAATGACATGTTCAACGGTTAAAAAATTTTACGTTTTGAGTATTATGAAAAAATTAGGTGTTTTTATGAATTTAGGCAAGGAAATATTTTATTCTCAAGGTGCAAAGCCTTAAAAAGATTATGTACCCAAAGCGTAACTAAAGCAATCAAATTTATTTTTCTCTGTTATTAAGGTAGCTTTAGTTGCTGCAAATCCTTAAACAATCATCATTATACTAAGACACGCTAAAACATAATAAAATAAATCTTATTTATACTTTGCAGACAATGTCATGTCATTTAATATTTGAACAGTACCTGCTGCTGGTTGAAACTGATAAATATCAAATTTCCAGTAACGCACCATATTTTTAAAGTTCTCTTATCACTTGAAGATTTAACATTTTAAGTCTTGTGTCTAATAATTTTATGAAAGATTACAGTTCTTTTAACAAGGTTTTATTTTTGCTTTAACCGTAGGCAAACACTTGTTAAAATAAATATCCTCAGTTATAGAAAACCGAACACTCAGTATATGTGATTTTACTTCATTAAATTTTGGCGTAGGGATCCGTAGCAACTAATTGTTAAAATTTCAAATCAATTGAATTAGATGTGTTAGTCCACTGCACTTCACATGCTTATAATAAGGTCAAAATCGAGGTATCTTGTTGCAAACTCTCTGTACTTCATGACAAAATGCTACGTTGTAAGATAAAGTATGACACGAGGTTTCAGAATTTTTTGGAAATAACGTTAAGCGCTCTACTGCTTGTCATCTGATAAGAAGTCCCGCTTTTGTTTAGGTATGCTGACGGTTGATTGAAGATGACAAAGCCAATTCAGTTTTTATTAATAATAAAAGGCGTGTGAAATAGCATATCGGGTAAATGGCCTCCATCGCTTTGCTGGCACATACGCACTCTTTTCTCGAAATTTACCATTTTGCACATTTTGCTGTTGAATTTCGTTGATACAATGGTCAAGTTCCTTCTTCGAGACGTGAGTGGGCGTGGACTTGTTAGCATATACCTTAGACTTCAAAAAAAAATTTAAAAAAAGGCCAACAGCCTTAAATCACATGATCACCGAAACGGGAAATTACACGACCAGGAAATGACTCATGCGATAATTGAATTGTTTCTTGGGCTGTATGGCATATGGCATCGTCTTGTTGAAACCACATACCGTCTACATCAATATCTTGCAATCCAGGCATAAAAACTGGATTATCATGTGCGATAGCGAGCACCATTAACTCTTATTGCCTGACCAGCCGCATTTTCGAAGAAGAATGATCCGATGATGCCTTCAGCCCAAATTCCGCACCAAACAGTGACACGCTGTGGATGCATTTGTTTCTCAACAATCATTCGTGGATTTTCTAAATCCCAAAGGCGACAATTTTGTCGATTAGAGAAGCTATCAAGATGAAAAAGAGCTTCATCGCTGAAGATGATTTTGTTCGAAAAATCAGCATCCACTTGTTCCATAATCCATTCAAAGCTCTGCGTGGTCAGTAGGCTTCAGTTCTTGACCGAATTGATGTTCCTGGACTCTCAGCAACACTCAACATTAACTGCTTCGATGTTTTGTGTTGATGGACTTATTGAAGGACAGTCAGAGTATTTAAGATCACTAATTGGTCCAGTCTCCCTGAATCTTTGAATTAATCTTTTTACAGTTGATGAAGTTAAATCAGTATTCTGACCATATTTTGTACGAAAATTGTGATTTGTAATTACCAAACCTTCATTATTTTAAAAATATTGCTCAACAATGAAAACATGTACTTGAATTTTGGGACACCTGATACAGGGCCAATAGACATTCCATCCAAGATTTTTTACAATATACTTTTATGTCTATGAACGCTTTCAAAGTCAGTTTCTCAGCAAAAAGGTGACCAGCCACATGCACCCAAATGAAGCAATGGAGTGCTTTGAGCATGCTGCAATCAGTACCTTTCCTTTGGTTATCAAGAGGTTTGAATCGTTTAAGTTGGTTGGTACTTCGTGAGTTACAGTTAGTCTGGAATGAAACACCACAAAAGGATGTTGATCACCTTGTCCTGTGCAGGGACTATTATGTTTATTATATTATGTTTATCAGAGTGAAATGAATTACGTTTCTATAAGTATTTATTCTGTAGTCTTAGCTAAACGTTACAGATTACAATTATTATTAAAATGTTTGCTCAACGATAACATATATTGTTCCCAGAACAAATGCTTGATGATTAAAAATAAGGTGATTATTTTCTTCTTATTCAGGTACTTCCGTGAACAGTATTCATGACTCAAGTGATTCTTCAAGTTTTCATTGAACGTTGAACAAAAACAATAATAGCATAATTTTCTATAAACAAAACCTTTATTTTTTCTTTATAATATCAGCTTAGCAATACAACAGAAACGGTAACAAGCTCTTCTTCAGACAGTGTTTGGTACTAATTTCATTTGCATCAGTTACAAAAAAGCGAGCCAAAAACTAATCAATAATAAATACTTCTCCCATTAGAATATTCTTACGAAATTATGAAAATGAAAAACCCAAATCAACATTTTAATATCTTAAGAACTAGGAAGCAAATTGAAATAAAAATTGGTATGATCCTGTAGATTTATTGATCTAACCTGAAAACACTTTTAGACGATGATTGTAAATTATAAAATGTATGTTAGTTTACAGCTAATTTAACCTATATTCCAAGAAAATTTGAATAATTTAATTTGTATAATAAACCATTTTAGTAGTGACGTCACATACGCCAAATAATAGGCAACCCCACATTGCACATTGTTATGAAGAATTTCTCCATATTTTTACTAGATCGATTTTCGACATAAGTGCCAAAAAATGCCTTCTTTGTCATGACTTTAAATATTGCGATACTCTGGCAATATTAGAAATATTTAAGAAGTTTCAAACCCCAAGTGACAAACTAATAGAATTATAGAATTTATATATTTAAATTTATAGAATATTGACTTTTATAGTAATTAATAAATTAAATTATATTATATCAATGTTACTGAGCATACGCATTAAAGATAATTTCATGTAAGCCAAATAGCCTCGCAACAGGATATTATTCAAGGAAAGTTTGGATATGATTAAGAGTACATCTATAATAAATCACTTGAAGAAAAAAACACTCGATAAACATACTGACATAGTACAACTCCAAGAAAAACAACAACAATACTTAGTAGAACTAGAAAATGCCAAGAAACAGAACAATACGTTGATGATGACAGCGATAAATATTCTTTTATACCGTTTAGTTTTAAGCACATTAGTGTATCTATTTTACGAAACACGTGTTGGTTGTTCTTAAATACTTCCAAATCCTTGTAAAGATAAATTAATTTGAAGTTTTTCATTTTTATAGTATCTATGTAAATAGTCAAAAAGGATCAGATTCGGTCTGTACAATTTCAACTATTACAAATTGTTGCGGGTTGCCTAGATATGTGACGTCACACTAAAAGAGTCTGTTGCCTATGTACCTAATTACTTTTTTATGTAAACTTTTTAAACAAGTACGCGCTTAGGCAACCTTCATAGCTGTTCTTGATTTCTGTGGTTGACTAATATTCAACTAACATAAATATATTTTTTATTAATTAAATAGAAAATAAAAAGAATAATGATTTTCATGAAGTACTTATATATTTATAATAATGGTTTATAATAGCTAGCAGCCTTTTATCATATTCAAGTGCATCTTTGGTCTGCAAATTTATCACCTGCTCTGCAAAATCATGCCCATCTTTGTAATCATTAGGTGCTTGCTCTTTTTCGCATAACACTAAATGCAGAAACGTAGTAACTATTAAGAAACCATAGAATGAGTATTTCTTCCAATGTTCCTGCAATGTGGAATATGGGAAAAGAGTCTCGGAATCACATCCAAAATCTGTCAAAGTCGTAGAGAAGCTAGTGTAATAGACATCCACCAATTCCTCAAAATGTTTTAGCTGATCTTCCGAACACGTACAGTATATAAAGCAGGATAGATCCAAGACTGGAGAATGTAACCGGGATAACTGCCAATCCAGGAGGGCAACTTTAGAGGGATATTTGTGATCCTCAATCTAAAAAGGGAAAAGAAGTATTACATATTTAAAACAGATATGCTTTAAGTAGTAGAAATAATTAGTAATGAAAATATTTATTTACGTTTGTTATAATACCATTTGCATTTGTAATATATTCACAATTTAAAATATTTAGTTTTGTTTGTACTAGATCAAGATTGTCTAGACTTTAGGTAGGTACTCTTTTTATTACAGAGACAACGATTGTACGAACGATCTATCTAATGTTTTTAACTATGTATATTATGGGAAACTACTACTTTGCGGACTTCAGCTCCGTACATTAAATTATACCAGTATTATTGAACAGCTATCATTCGTCAGCAGAATTATCATTCATAGACTTTCGAACTAGTCTCATTGTTATGAGGCGACCGACAAAAATGGATGTCTCAAAAGTAACGCAGGATTTTTTCCTGGCAATCCAATGGTGATCTTGAATTTGGCCTGGACCATGACCTTCAAGGTCATATCAAGGTCACGATAATTTTTTTTAAATGAGACCCCATAATTTTGACCCCTGAATTGGAAAGAGTGGAAAATTTTACGTATCAAAAACAATGGAAGGATCATTGTTGGTCAATAGTGGTCACTGCAGGTAACATACGTTCTCGGTTAGTCAATAGTGGTCACCGATGCCAACATACCGCCACGGTCGGTTATTAGAGGTCACTGAAGACAACAGTTGGGCACTGTTGGTCATTAGTGGTCACCAAATGTAAAAGGATAATAGACGGTCTTGGATGGTCAATAGTAGTCATCGAGAGTAACAGAATAACCAACTTGACTTTGAAATGACTGAATAAGGAATTTGAGATCAGGGCAGAGGTCAAATATAAGGTCACCAGTTTAGTGCCCATCAAGATTCCTAGAAGTGTGGAGAACATTTTTCCTGGAGGGTTATTATGCCATTCAGGTACTGTTGGGGACTTTTTGATATTTGACCTTGATCTTGACCTTCGTGGTCATTTCAAGGTCATATCCGAACGTAACATTTTCCACTCTTTCCATTTCAGGGGTCAAAATTAAAGAGTATCACTTAAAAAAAACTGTGACCTTGATATGACCTTAAATGTCATGGTCCAGGTCAAATTCAAGGTCACCATCGGATAGCCAGGGAAAAACCTAAACCTCTAGGGCTTTACATTTACCCTACCCTTTGCATATTCCCAGATATCCTGCCATTTCGGTACTTTTGGCCTACCCTGTATAATAACATATATGAACGCATAATACAAGAAGTTGTAGAACATAAATATTTTTAGTTTGTAATACGTACCTCGTATTTAAATAAAAAGTTGTTATTCCAACAATCACCGTGAAGAATAGCTGACTGAGACTCCACGGTCTTCAAAAGTTCAATCATAGCAACATCAGCACCTTTTTGACAAATTTTGTGACACATTTCGTATAACTTTGTTTCATTAATTTGTTTCAACATATCACATACGGTTTCCATGCGGCGCTGAAACAGTTTACCAAAGAAACTAATAACAGCAGATAACAAAACTTCGTCATAGTTAGAAACCAATTTTTCGAAATCGTCATTACTTTTACTCCTCAAAGCAAATGAAATGGCATGAAGTTTGCCATATTCTCTTAAAACAAGTCTAATATGATTCAAATCCAATCCAATCGCTTTTTGCGATTGTATAAATCATATCCACTTTCCTTTAAATTTTCCATAACTATGGCAATCATGTTTTCATCAGATAGACTTTTATAATACTTCGGAACAGAATTAAATATATTTTTTATATTATTTTGTATCTGGAATCTAGTAAGCACTGGGAAGACTGTTTCATAAAAATATACTTCTCTTTCATATAAAGCACTTCTTTCTTTACCACACTTCTTATCGTTACTCTTAATGGCTACTTCGAAACTCTTCTTCACACCTTGTTTTGTAGTAACTAAAACTCTTGCGAAGTTGATGTCCGAAGCATATCCGTCAGATTGATCTTGACCACCTTTTAATGTAATGTCGAAGTGTTCGAAACTATCACTTTCAAATGCCTTCTTTATATATGTTCTTATGTCTGTAGTTTCCATATTCATCAACGGATGTTACTGAAGGTTTTGCTTACTAAAATAATGGGGAACTGTAGTCTGTAGTCGAAGTGGTCCATTCAACCATTTATTTTAAATGTACTCTAACAGATAATAACATCACGGATTTGTATGTTTTGTACTCTCCTTCCCTGAACCAATTATCATATCGTAATGACATAATAATGTTTAGATAACGGGGACAGTTTATTTGCTTTATTACTAGATAATAGATATAACATTCAAGATGGGAAGAAGCAAATATAATAAAAATAATCTAATCTAATCTAATCTAATCAACATTATGGAGTCTTTAATATATTTTATGATGTATTTTCTAGTTTATACCCCTAAATTACCAAATATGATTCTCTTTATATATCTTATTTGCAATTCAGTTTTTTTCAAATACCCATGAGTAATCGGCAACATAGATAAATCATTGGAAAAGCTGCCGCTCGCACGCGCGAAAAGTGACTCAAAACACGAAACGTGGGAGAGGGGGCTTTCGCTCCGAGACTAAATTCGGAGGTTAAAAATGTAATGGTGCGAAAAAAAATTGCATTATCTCGGCTTCTAATGGACCAATTCGATCTTTTTTTTAATCCGATGTCTCGCTAGTCAAGGAATTCGAATATCGTAATGCCAACTGTCTAATTTGTACATATTTTGTTATAAACAAAGTTTATTATTTATGCATTAAATATACTGTATATTTTACCCTAGGCTATTGCATTTTTTCAGTGAAAAAATTTGTTCAAGAATATATTTCAATACTCTGAATATGAATATATTTAGTTACAATTATTACAATCAATCCTAATCAACCGATTTCAATTTTTCAAAAATCTTTTGAAAGGTTGAACGGTCTTTTCTATGTGAAAAAATTTTCAAGTATCTAGATGCTTTATTTGAGGCATTTTGAAAATTCGAAAATTTTTTAATGAAATTTGGTGTGTTGTTTTATTATACTCTTAAGTTTTTTTACCAAAATTAGAACGCCCTAACAGCAATTAAAATATTTTAAAAAAATTATCCAAAGAGCTTGATTATTTTGCCTGTTTTTTTCATCAATTACCTACTGCTATTTTGGAACATCTGTAATAAATTTAAACATCTTTAACTTACAGTATATTGTGCAAAATTCAATTCTAAAACTCCTCTTCAATATTTTTCCAAAATGCATAGGTTGCAAGATATAAGAAAAAAACTCAGATAAAATAGGTATTTTTTAAAATTTTTTATACATTTTTGCAATTTTAAAAATGTTCCCGACCTCGCCCAGGTCTAGGGATCTACACTTTTATTATGTGAGTTGTACTGAAGGTAATCCAGAAAAATTCGCTAGCCCCCTCTCACATCCAGCACAAAATAGATCCGCCCTAGTCTATTTTGGAATTCGGAAAAATTTACATATCTTTCTAACATTATAGTGATTACAACCATCATGATCATAAAACCCACTTAAAATGCATAGTACTCTTAACATTGTTAGCATATACCTAATAATCAATCAAAGAAAACTGATGTTCAAATCGAGATTCCATTATATCATGAGGGTTTTCATCAGACCAAACGTGTTTATTGTGGAAATTCATTATAGTATCTCTGGAAAAATTAGCTTCGTCGGTAAACAATACGCCAGCGGTAAAGTCAACATTTTGTTCAATATTTTGCTAAATCCAGTGGCAAAATTGTAGACGAGTAGGATAGTTTTGCGACAGTAAGACTTGAAACCTTTGTATGTGATACGGGTATAACTGTTGATGCTTCAGAACGAACCAACCTAATTTATGATTCACATTAAAATTTGCAGCGATCTTCCTAATACTAGTATTTGGGTCTTCTTCAATTTCGTGTAGAATACCTTCTGCAAACTAAGACGTTCTAACACTCAAAGGTCTTCTAGGAATTGGACCCTTCTGAAATGAGCCTGGCTCCGAATGACGTTGAAAAACATTTCTGAACATTCTTGGATTTGGAGTTAGATGATTTCGAAATCTATTCTTATATATTCGCCTAGCCTCAGTACCATTTCCATCTGAAAAGCCATAAATGTAAACTATATTGGCCATTTCAGCATTTGATTATGCATAAGCCATTATTAAATCGTAATCTTCACAGGCCTGAAAAAAACACTTCAAAAAAGCTTTTTTAATCTTTATAGCTGACTTTTATAGTTTTTGGGGTGGTAAATTCGAATTTGAACTCTGTTAATTTGTATCACCCTCAGTTTAGTCACAATCCAATCTAGTTAAATATGACAAATTATTCTAAATATGCAATATAAATGAAAAGTAATCAACTTTTAACGTATGCACACAAAACTTTATTTGAACATAGAAGTACATTTTATATTCTCAATACTAGATTTATGTGTCCATCGATTTATATTTTCTTTCCCTCTTTTCTTTAAAGCTCCTTATGTAACTTTTTCTCTTATGCGCTGTTTGCTGACTCTCTCGATGAAGTGACCAACAGTAATCTCTCATCATATTGGCTTTTTTAATGTTGTTTTTGGAATCAGAACACTCAAAACTATAAGAATAAGGTAAACACGCCTAAAAAGTATTTTAGTCGTTGAATTAATAATTGTTTATTGTCAAATAATTTGACAATACACAATATTAAATAAGATGACGGTTTCTTATTATTATTGTTTTGCATGGCCTCCCTAAGATATGTTTAAATAATTTAAGTAACTGTAAAAATGCACTTGATCAAATAAATCAATTTTGTTGTTAATGGGTTTGGAATATAAAAAAGTGTAAAGAAGCAAAAAGTGAAGATAATACAATGGCGCATATGATGACCTATATTATTTGTAATATTATACGGGGTGATATACAGGCCGTTACAAATTCGCTTTTCACTACTGGGATCTCGGAGAGATTACGAAGTAGCTTTAATGGGAGCAAAGTTGCTTAATCAGGTGACCAACATTATGCTTCTAAAAAAATCAAGGCTAACATGATTAGATTTCGAAATATTAGAAAAAAAAAACGAAATTTACGAAAATTCGTTTTTGATTCATATCAGCCTTGTTTGAGGTGATATTGAAAAAACTTTCTCATAGCAACTTTTTGTCCTCTATCGAATGGCATAATCAGTTTTTATATGTAATGTTTGGTTTTTCTAAATACGACCCTGGTAAGTTTTTAAAACTGGTAATTTTTTGTTTCATAACCAGTGTCATACTAAATATACACACCGAATTTGGTTAAATTATCACCGGAGGTTTAGAAATTAAAAATTAAAAACTGATATTTTTTAAATTATCAGTTGTGTCCTAAGACAAAAAAAACCTTATTTTTGGCCACAGAGACGTCTCTTTTTGACCTCTACTTAAGAAACACCCTGTATAATAATATATAACATAATATTAAATATATTTGGATATTGTTAACTGCAATTAAAGTAAAATTGTATACCTGCCAACGGAAAATGTCTGGCTAACAGTATCAAACATCTTTGCATGATCTACAAAAGTACATACATCTAAATACTAATCATTCGGAATCAGTAAAAACAAAATTATCTTAATTATGCACCTTTAATTTAATACACAGACTGATAAATACATAATAAATTAAAGTTTCCCCTGTATATTATATACAAGAAACATAACTATTACAGTAAAAACTAAGACTTATTTCACTTAGAATGTCACGAAATTACTTACCATATTACAAATACCTTCTCATACACCGATAAACTGAAAAAGAAAATAAATATTCACCATTTGTTTTTTTTTTTTTTCAGTCTACCATTCTGCTGTCATATTGTACAACTAAGGTTTAAAGTAAAGTCAACCCGCAAACTATTGGTCGACGAAATGAATCGTACGTCGCAATCTCTGCCAAAGATGCGCTTTCATACAATTCTACAATGTATATTTTCATTTCATGCGTATCATTTGCGGTTTAATTTTGTTTCTGCTGAATGTAGTTTTAGATTAATTTAAGATGTGTAGCACTGATTCAGCTAATGAAGTGGTTCAATAAGAAAAAACTAGTAAAAACATACGGTATTTTTTTTCAGAATTTAATAACCTTTTAATAGTATCGGTTTTAATTTGCCTAAATGGGTGTGTACATTTATGAGGATGCCATAGATACATGCAATTGTTTACTTCTTTGGAATATATAGTAGGGTAACCGTCTTATGCTTCATTTAAACTAGGTCAGTCAGTTCATTGACATGAAATTCATAAACTAAATACTGTGGTTTAAAAAAATAGTAAATACATTTTAATAAAATCTTGAAATGACTAAAAAAGACTTAAAATTTATCAGATTAGCAACATTTTTTTATTTTAAATACGTCTTATAAGATAATCTAGGAATATATCCACATTTCATAAGAGACAAACATTATTTAGAAAATAACACAGTACCACAAAAAAATATATAATTTTATATTGGAAAATTTTATATAGTGCCCATAAAACGGTTATCCACCTCATAACCACCTCTAGAACGTAACGTGTTTTCTTATATATTCATTCAAACAAATAAAAATGTGAATCAAATAAAACACACATTCAGTGGGCTTTATCCTAGACCTAACAAAATTTATGCTCTGGTGTAATTATAATAATGACTAATTATAGCAATCAGCCTTTTTCTACAGGGTCGGAAAGTACCGATAGTCTATCTGCCGTTATGTGAGAGCGATAAAGTAAGTCATAGAAATCTGTGCGATAGAGAAAGATGACTATAATGAAGGCGTCTAATAGTCACCGCCCAATTCGTCCTTCCACAAATAAGATCCACTTCTTATTTGTGGAAGGGCAAAACGGGCGGTGACTAAGAGACGCTTTCATTATAGCCATCCTTCTCTATCGCATGGATTTCTATGTCTTACTGTATCGCTCTCACGTAACGGCAGATGGACCATCGGTACTTTCCGAACCTGTATATTCAACTTCATTAGTAATTTTCATGTTCATTATGTTTTCAAAGAAACCATCTATAGTTTCAAGGTCAGATGCCTCTTCCTTGTCACTTAAAGGTATGTAAAGAAAACTCGTCACTAGCAAAACTGCATGTAAGGAATATTTCTGCCAGTGTCTTCTCAAGGTAGAATAAGGGAACAGTTCTTCTGGGTCACATCCTAGGTCTTTTAGAAATATAGAGAAGCTGGTGTAGTAGGTATTCAATAACTCATCAAAATGTCTCAGTTGTTGTTCTAAGCAGGTACTGTAGATGAACAATGGCAAGTCCAATACTGGAGAATACAGTCGTGATGCTTGCCAGTCTATGATAGCAACTTTTTATGGAATTTTGCGGTCTTTATCCTAAACAAAAAGAAATTTATACAATAAGTACTCTACCAACCAGTAAATAGTTTGCAATATTTACTTTTCTAATAGGCATGTTGCTACAAATGGGACTATAAACATTGATCCTAAATAATGATTTACCTCGTATTTATATAAGACATTGTTATTCCAACAGTCCCCATGAAGAATAGCTGACTCAGGTTCCACACTTTTTAGAATTTCAATCATGGTAACGTCAGCACCCTTTTGTAATAATGTATTGCACATTTCGTACAAGTTCGTATATCCCATACTCTTCACAATATCACATACGTTTTCAAAACATTTATTCATTGTCTTTCTAAAGGATTCATTAAATACATCTAAAGCAACATCGTTAAAGTTACGAGTTAACTTTTCAATACCGTCCTTATTTTTACTTCTCAATGCAAAGGAAATTGCATGAAATTTGCCATATTCTCTTAGAACAAGCTTAAGATGGTGAATTTCCAGTGGCTTTTTATGGTCATATAAGACGTAACCACTTTTGCCAAAAGTTTTCCATAACGATAACTTCCATACCTTGATCTGATAGTTTTGTAATAATTCGGAACAGAGTTAAATATATCCTTCGTGCTATTTTGTTTCTGAAATTTAGTAAATTCTGGCAAGTGGCAAAATAGTTTTGCACAAATTCCTCTCATATATAATCCGGTTAGTTTGAAAGAGACCTTTCTTGCTGCTCTTAACAACTACTTCAACGGTTTTCTTCACATTTCCTTCTGTAGTAGCCAAAACTGTAGCGAAAGTAATATTTGCCATATATCCATCGGATTTTTCGGAGGATCCGGTTATTGTAATTTCGCAAATGCGAAAATTTTGTTCTTCTAGGGCTCTTTCTATATATTTTTTTATTTCAAGATCAACTTCCATGTTCAAGCTTAAATAACTTTGAACTTCACGTATCTATTCTGTAAATGAAAATCGTGAACACAAACTAGCATTCAAGCACTTAGCAGTCGCAGAATTAAAAGATCAAGGTTGCAGTTTTTACTATACAGGGTGTTTCTAAAATAGGGTTCCAAACTTCTGCTGCGTTTATAACTCACTAAAATAAGCCAAAAAGTTCCTATTAACATGTGCCCTAAAACGAATCCTTAGGAAGTTATATGCCCTTAAAGGGGCTCAAACAAAACTTTTTTTTTCTGTTATTGACAAAACGGTCGCAAATAAATAGAAAAAAATGTATGGGTCTTACATAACTTTTTACGTTAAATAGCATGGGCTACTCCGTTTTTCGACATGCAAATCATATGCGTCCCATTTAGGTTGGTGAAGAAGCCCGTAATTTTTTTATTTCAATTTTTTACAATTTTCTCTACAGATTTATAAAATCTTAACAATTTTACGTAAAAAATATTATCTTTGTCCAAATCGATATTTCCAATGGTTTTCGAGTAAATTGAGTTTGAATATTACTCTGCTCTTTAAGTTATTAGGCCAAAAATTACAAAAATTTGTTTACCATGGCAAATAAAAGACTGACGTTGCCACAACGCTTAACAATTTAAGTTAAACTGTCAATTGAGCTTTGCAGTGTTTAATTAGTAAAAGTGGTGAGTGGAAAATTTAAGTAAGTATACAACATTATTGCAACTCATAAAATGGGGTCATATTCAAACACGAAAATGGCAGATATGCACTTTATGTACGGCCGTGCGGCTGGAAATGTATCAGAAGCGAGGCGTCTGTATGCGGCAGCATACCCGAATAGAAGACTTCCTTCTCGACAGTATTTTTATTGTGCTGTGTTTTTTCAAAAGGATGTTAAAGAATGTTATTATGTAACACAATGATACCAAACATTAAATAAGAATATATTGAGATGTATGGAATTTGCTGCACGCTCAGTAGAATAAGTGGTGTTTAGGAATGTACAAAACTTCGCAAATTGTAACTATAATTATATGAATTGAAAATATAATTGAGATAATAAAGGAATAGATTCCAACAGTGACACGGTAGAATGTCATTGTAACATGCCAATATGAGAGGGGTTCAATTGAAAGGAGAAAGATTTTGACAATAAATTAAAAATCAACACATGAAATAAAAAATTAAAGTATAGAAGAGTTAAAGAGAATATTAAGAAAATTTAATACAGTAATTAACAATCTGCTTACACTCGAAAGATAGGTTAGGTTTACTTTTACGTACAAACTTATTAAGAAAAAAGATACTAGACTTCTATCTAACTTTTTATCTTGAGCTTAGATTATTCCCGAAATCTTATGGGGATATAAAGATCAATATTGACTTTTTGTATAGGGATTAGCGTAAGCCTGATCAGTTATCGGGCTGGTTCTTCGGTCGGTTTAAACTTTTGATGTTTCAAGAAACATATCGCTGCCTTCTTCAGAAAGAACTAGAACTCTGAAATTAATAACTTTAAAAGATGTTTGTAATTTTGGAAGACACTCTAAAAAATATTAAATTTTATGTAGGTATTATTTTCCTATCAATAAAACTAAATATAGATTTAGCACAATTTATTATTTGTTGTAATTATAATAATGACTGATCACAGCGACCAGTCTTCTTCGATATTCTGCTTCATCTGTAATGTTCACGTTCATTATTGCTGCACCTAAATCTTCTACATCATTAAACTCTGGCACCTCTTCCTTGTCACATATAGTTACGTGAAGAAAGCTGGTCGTTAGTAACACTCCATGTAAGGAATATTTCTTCCAATGCCTTCGTAGGGTACAAAAAGGGAATAGTTTTTCTGGATCACATCCCAAGTCTTTTAAAAATACAGAAAAACTGGAGTAGTAGGTATCCAATAACTCATCAAAATGTCGCAGTTGTTCTTCTGAGCAGGTACTATAGATGAAGTACGACAAGTCCAATACTGGAGAATGTAGTTTTGAAATTTGCCAATCTAGGATAGCAACCTTTGATGGAATTTTGCGGTCTGTGTCCTAAAAATAAAAAAATTTGCATGTGTTCAATATATGGCAACATGGCTTTTATAACGGATTGGTTAAAAGTATGTGTGAAACGTGTGTTTTTAAAAATCGCTTGAGTGCAAGCAAATTTTCATGAATATAGAACTATGTATATAGGAAAAAGTTGCCGATATTGACTTTTAAATTATACCATCTCCATTAACAAAACAATTTACTGCTGGACTAGTGGCTAGTGATAACGGAGTAAGTCAATTGCAGTTACCTGGTGATACTAGTCAAGGGTTTCAACCTCTCGATGTGGTCGTATTTAAATAGTTAGGAACATATTTTAACCAGGTCATTAAGAAAACGGTGAGAGAGTATCCAGGACTGGCAGTAACACAATTTCAGATAGCCTAACTACTCGGAAAGGCTTATGGAAAGGTGGCATCCCCAGCAAAATGGATACACAAATGTGAAATACAGCGATACCTAATATGGTTTTTTATCTCGATACTCCGAGTAATGGTTAAAGTAGAAATTCAAGAGCATGAGACTCTTAGGGTCGTGGGTTCGTGGCCCACGTTGGGCGCCATTTGTTACCTTTAAAATTATAGGAGAGGTGATTAATTTGTGCCTTTATTTTCTCACAAAAAAAAAGTCAAGGAAAATCACTCTCCGATGTAGATGCTCGAGATTCGCGCTGTTTTTCTTCTACGTAGTGCAACAAAAAAAAAATGCTTAAAGAGCCCTTTACTTCGCAACAACACATTTAATTATTAAAGAAATGATGAGGGAAAAGACACTGACTAGCTCAGTGTCATATTCATATTCATAACATATTCCCCTAACGGAATTATTATTGGCAGCCAAAAAGTTATATAATACACCATAAATTCACTTTAAAACAAACAACAAACATAATACTGTTACAAATATTGGAAAAAAAACAAATCTACAAATGTCAGTATAATCTAACAGGGATTATTACAAATGGGTGAAAATTCGCATCTTATTTAAAAAAAAAGAAATGCACACCTTTATAACTCATCAAGTCATGTTTCTGAATACATTGCCAAGCAAAATAATTCAGTAATGATGTAAGAGAAATACGTTTGAAAATTGTTATTAATAAAAATGTTTCTCGTAAATTTAATACTCAAGTAAGTACTTAGCTGACTTTAGGTGTTTATGGCGAGTTTCCTGTTTCCTCTGTAATAGAACGAGGCGGGGTGGTACTTCAAAATGTCGTTGGGCTGAAACTTCCGGTCAGATCTCCGGCTGCTCAACACGTGGCTGAGAAAACAAGGAAGAGGGAGCTTTCAAAACTTCTCTTGCTCCAACAAAGAAAATAGAGACAACTATAGTTCCACAGAACTCCGACAATGTTCCTCTGTCGCAGGTGTTCAGAATAATGATACCAAAAATTTTTGTGTTTCTTGGACTTTTACCTACTGGTATATTCGACACAAAAAACTCAAGAGATATAAAAGAATTGGTTGAAATGAATCTGTACAAATGACTTTTTTGATATTTGAAATCTTTGAACATCAATAATTAGTTTTAGCTTGATTTACTATTGATTTTTTTGTTTATTTTGACTAGAGAAATCAAACTTGAAAGTGTGTCGCATGTCAGCGACAGTAGGGATTCCAATATCTTTTCACTAAGATCGCGTGTAGGCAAATAAATATCTAATAATTACAAATTAAAGTCTTTTGTGTAGAATTATTTATATAATTTGCATATTTATTACCATCTCAAGTACGATGGTTTTCTTGAGTTATGGCCTTAGCTAGGAATCTTTGACATGTTCTTGTTGTTTTCGGGCTAGGTTCAGTGGGGGCAGACACCCTATCCCCGTTATCAGAAACCCTAGACCCGCTCTAATGTAATACTTCGATATAGTCGCGATGGGGCTTTCTCAGAGTCTTTGCTGAAGATGCAACAGTGAAGAACGGCATAACGTTTGGGAGCATTGGATGCGCACTACCACTACGAAGCGTCTCAAACGACCACCATTGTCTTAGGAGCGATTCCGTCCATAGCGGCTTTAGAACCAGCTACAAGACCAAATTAACATCAGGGCGGCTCTAGAGTTTCTGATGGTAGGTCCATCCCAAGAAAAACAAGTTACAATCATGACTAAACAACACGTTGTTAAAAATATAATTATAAAAATAGTTCCTAAATACTGTTTACCTCATATTTATATAAGAAATTGTTATTCCAACAGTCTCCATGAAGGATAGCTGACTCCGGTTCCACGGTTTTCAAGATGTCAATCATAGTAACGTCAGCACCCTTTTGCAGTATCTCATTGCACATTTCGTATAACTTTGTGTATCCCATACTCTTCACGATATCACAGGTTCTTTTCAAACACCGATTAATTGAATTTTTGAAGGATTCAGTAAAAAAGTCTAAGGTAACATCGTCAAAGTTATTGACTAAGTTTTCAAAATCAACTTTACTTTTAGTTTTTAACGCAAAAGAAATGGCGTGAAATTTGCCATATTCTCTTAGTACACACCTAAGATGGTGAATATCCAGTGGTTTTTTGCGATTATACAAATAGTATCCATTTTTTCTCAAGTTTTCCATAACGATAACTTCCATACTTTCATCTGACACAGTTTTGTAACACTTCGGAACAGAGTTAAATCTGTGCTTTATGTTATTTTTCTTTTGAAATCTAGCGAATGCAGGCAAAATTATTTTGTAGAAATATGCTTCTCTCTCATATGCATTTCTGTTAGTTTGAAGGAAGTCTCTCCTGCTGCTCTTAACAACTACCTCAATAGTCTTCTCGACATCTTCCTCTGTAGTAGCCAAAACTGTAGCGAAAGTAATATCTGAAGCATACCCATCAGATTTTTCGCCGGATCCGACTAATGTAATTTTATAAGTTCGAAAATTTTGATCTTCTAAAGCCGTCTTTATATACTTTTTTATATCCATATTGCAATCCATGCCCACGCGTAGACAATATTGATAAATTTTTCTCGTATGTGTGAATAAATGAAAATCAGAGAACACAAGCACTAAACTGATAAAAACGAAATAAATTATCAAGGTTCAATTTTTGCTATATATAGGTAAACCACTACATGTGTATTCCCTATCACAGCGAATGCAATGTTACGCCATAGAATGAAATGTGAATAAATACAAGTTTTAACAAAGAAAAATCGTAATTATTTATTCTGCTACCCTTGGTATCGAAATTTTCACTCTTTTATAACAGAAAACATTTTTTATTTTCCAAGTTTTTGTAAAAAAACTGGCAACTAAAGTATAACTTCAATGTCGTTTAAATATAGCAGAGATAACGCAGATAAACCAAAACAAATTTATAAAAATTTCCATTAACTTATTTAGATTTAAGACAGATAAGATAAATTATTATCATTATTCATTAGTATACCGGGTAGGAAAGTACCGATGGTCTATCTGAAGTTACGTGAGAGCGATAAAGTAAGCCATAGAAATCCATGCGATAGAGAAGGATGGCTATAATGAAGGCGTCTCATAGTCACCGCCCGTTTCGCCCTTCCACAAATAAGATCCACTTCCTATTTGTGGAAGGGCGAAATGGGCGGTGACTATTAGACGCCTTCGCTATACCCATCCTTGTCTATCACATGGATTTCTATGGCTTACTTTATCGCTCTCACGTAACTTCAGATACAGGGTCGGAAGGGCCCCATGGTTCATCGGTCGTTTCGTGAAAGCGACAAAGAAAGTCATAGAAATCCGTGCGATAGAGAAAGATGGCTATAATGTAGGCGTCTAATAGTCACCGCCCATTTCGCCCTTCCCCATATAAGATCCACTTCTTATTACAGATTACAGATTACGAATGAAAATATTAATACGTTTACAGAAAATATGTTGCAACATAGTATTATTACCAAAGAGCAAAGCTAAGTAGAGAATAAAATACCTATGTATATAAATTTAAATGACACCACTGACCCGATAAACCTTAGTGTTAAGACAAGGCTTCCGTGGCATATTGGAAGGAGTTAAAACATATTACTACGTGCTTTTCTAAGTTTTTTTTAGTGAAACGGCGACGTTTATCACTTAATATTAACTTGTGTAGGGAAAATGACCGTTCAACGTCTACAATGGAAAATGGACAATGAGAAATTGTTGAGGCATAATATATTTGCTGGTATATAATATGTAAAGTTTTCCAAAATGTGTATCCTGGATTTTTTTCCAACTTAAAAAAACTTTTCACATGTAAGAAATCCATAAGAAGCCATTTTTCTCGAAAACCAAGCATTATATTTAAAAATAGTAAGCGACCTTTTTGCTGTAGAATAAATCGCAATGTAAAAAATATATTAGGTTTGCGTAAAAATTATATTAAAAATAGGGGTTATCAGAGCCCCTTACGGACGCCTATAATTGACCTATTTTCACAATAATTTGTAAAATCGATAAAGCTTTTCATTCATACACTTCATACTAAATATAAAACAAATGGCTTTCATTGTTTAAGAAAAAATAAATAAAGAACCAAAAAAAAAAGTTTTTGCAAGAGCTTATATCTTTAAAAGGAAGCCTTTGGAAGAAAAAGTGTATATTTCAAAATGACATTATTTTGACGAGATCTATCGATGGTTAAATCATAAAATGTGAATCACCCTGTATAATTTGGAACGACAATGTAGAGTAGGTAGGTACTCATAATATTGAGATAAATTAGCGCACATGGATGTGGCGTCATCGAAATATGTCCGGCATTTTGAGGTCTGAAAAAAGTAAGTTAGTTAATGAAAATAAGGGTGGTTTTAAGGGCCGACCCGTGTTCGAAAATTTGGAAAATTTATTTCCTATTGCATAAAATAATTAGCTTTCCACTCATCTTAAAGTGTCTGGCAGTTGATGCAAAAATAGACATTAATAAGTACCTAACAATTTTCAAACGCCAGACGGTTTTAAATAGCCGAAAGGGTGGTTCATAGGGGAGAGATTGCAAGAAAAAAAATTCATCATTTACTTTTTGTCTGGCAATCGAAACAATGAAATTTTTTTTTGAAAATGATAAAAATAAATTGCCTGACGGTTTCTAATGTTCGGAGGCGAGTATCTCTGTAGAAAATTAGGTGAAAATTTTTAACATTTTTCAGTGATCTTAATGTACAAAAAATAGGGCCATTGTGTTTGCGGTTTTATAAAATGTTATTCATTTTTCAATGCCAGACAAATTGGTCGGTTAGAAAATTTATAACTAAATAAAGAAGGCTTGGAAAAATTTATAAAAATTTCAATAATTTATCTTTGTCTGGCATTTTGCATTTCAATTAGAAATGCGCGTATAAACACAACATACAAATGCCAGACAAGTTGAGCTGTTCGAAAATGTATAAATGAATTAAAAACGAAAACTTGGTTTTCTTTTTTTTTCTAATTTAAACTATTTATTTTTGTCTGGCATTTTGAATTTCTACTGAAAATACATATTTATACTTCAGGTTAAAACGCCAGACAAGTTGGGTTGTTCGAAAATTAAAAAAAAAAAATTATTAAATTAAATAGTTGCCCTTTTTTGTCTGGCAATTCGTTTTTTAATAAAAAATACATTTACAAACTCAAATTAAAAATGCCAGACAAGTTGGGTTGTTCGAAAATATATAAATAAATAAACAAAGTTGTAAAAAAATACAATATATCATTTTTTTCCGACTTTTTCCCTTTATATTATAAGCTGTAATTACTCGGAAAACATACTCAAGGTACTATTTCCGACGTAAAATTTCCTACTGAATCTAATGCTGTCGACGGAAGTGACTTACCTTGCTAAGAAAATCTGGAAAATAGGAAAAAGCTCCGTAAATTTAAAAAATTTACGTTTTGAATCATATTTGAATTAAGAAATACAATTGCAGAAAATCTTATTCAAAACATGAACCTCAAATAAATAAAAAGTGCTTATTACAAGATGTTAATATAATTGAAAATACAATTACGAACTCAAATTAAAATTGTCAGACTAGTTGGGTTCTTTGCAAATGTATAAATAAATAAAAGATTAATATAATTATACGAGTATTTCTAAATGAAGTTCAAAATGAAAGACAAAAATAAACCATTTAAACTTTAATATAAATATTTTCTACGAATTTTCTTTTGTCTGGCACAATTTTTCCATTTTCCAATTTGTCTGGCAAATTTTTTGTGACAAGAAATATGGGTATTAATTTTAAGTACCCGAGGTACCAGAGAAATAGTGATCATTGAAAAATGTTAAAAATGTTCACATAGAAACTCGACTGCGAACATTGGAAACCGTCTGGCAATTTATTTTTATCATTTTCATAACAAAAATTTTCATTGTTCCGATTGCCAGACAAAAAGTAAACGATGAATTTTTTTTTCTTCTCGCAAGTTCACCTCTATAAACCACCCTTTCGGCTGTTTAAAACCGTCTGGCATTTGAAAATTGTTTGGTACTTATTAATGTCTATTTTTGCATCAACTGCCAGACACTAAGATGAGTGAAAAACTAATTATTTTATGCAAAAGGAAATTAATTTTTCAAATCTTCGAACACGGATCGGTCCTTAAAACGACCCTTATTTTTATGAACTAATTTACCTTTTTTAGACAGACATGCCAGACATTTTTCGATGACGCCACACCTATGTGCGCTAGCTCACGGTCTAATACCAATTTGTTATCATTGCAAAGATATATATTTTATTGTCAGAATACCTGGAAAATATTAATCTTTAATTTAATTAAAAGAATGTTGTGTGATAACGTGATTAATAAATAGTGATCCTCAATTTAAAAAAAAATAGTAATACTT
Source organism: Anoplophora glabripennis (assembly GCF_000390285.2). NCBI lineage: Eukaryota > Metazoa > Arthropoda > Insecta > Coleoptera > Cerambycidae > Anoplophora > Anoplophora glabripennis. Next base: position 845,668 of record NW_019416210.1, on the reverse strand, counting down.
ATTCAGAAAGATCATGCAAGTAAAAATATTAGTTATTTGATTTTTATTCTATATTAGATATATTTCTGTTCACTTTTGTCACATGGCTAAACTTACTACCTTACATTTACTTCAGTTTTAAAAACATTACATATTTTTATCTACTTTTATTTATTTTTATTTTTTTTTTCATTAAATATAAAAGCAGCATTTTCAGTGTAGAAGATATATATGTTTCTACAAAAGACAGTTAAAAAATAGTTTTGTACTGGGAAATATAAATTGGATAGTGGTCAAGGTGTAGGGGCCAAAAAAAGTACTACTCTATATATTATTATGTATATAATAATTACCTATTGTGTACAAAAAATATATTACATAATATAAAGACGTGTACCAAATAAAAAGTGTCAATAATCTCTAATAGTTTAAGAAAGATACTAAAAAATGTTGTTTCGTGATTCAGGGGATACATCCTAGTGTGTCTTGATTTTTGTATATTTGCAAGTGGATTTAAATCGTCTTATCCTGAGTACAAGCGGTGTTCTAACTCTTCTGAGATACCTCGTACATCGGTAGAAAGACTTGCATTTCCAACACAAGATTAAATACTTTTCTTATTCTTTCGTGGATAATTTGTTTACTTACGAACAAAACGGTATTTTCATCTTTTGGTGCAAAATATATTACTTGATATATTATGCGTTAGATCAACTAGGAGTATCATTTAGTTTAGATACAATAACACTTTATACTTAGTAATTGTATATATTATTTTCGTATTAATAAAAGTAAATATAAAATAAATTAATAAAATCTATGTCCAAGTGTAATTATAATAATGACTAATTATAGCGATCAACCTTTTTCTATATTCAACTTCATTAGTAATTTTCATGTTCATTATGTTTTCACAGAAACCATCTAGAGTTTCCAGCTCTGGTGCTTCTTCCTTTTCACATATAGGTATGTGAAGAAAACTGGTCACTAGTAAAAATGCCTGTAAGGAATATTTCTGCCAGTGCCTTACCAAGGCAGAGTAAGGGAATAGCTTTTCTGGATCGCATCCCAATTCTCTTAGGAACATAGAAAAGCTGGTGTGGTAGGTATCTAATAACTCATCAAAATGTCTCAGTTGTTCTTCTGAGCAGGTACTGTAGATGAAGAATGACAAGTCCAATACTGGAGAATGCAGTCGTGACGCTTGCCAATCAATGATAGCAACCTTTGATGGAATTTTGCGGTCTGTATCCTAAATAGAAAGAAATTCGTACAATAATTAATAACTTGTTTAAGAAGTAAATATGTAAATGTTTTATTATAAATTTTATATACAGTGTAGGAAAGTACCGATGGTCTATCAGAAGTTACGTGAGAGCGATAAAGTAAGCCATAGAAATCCATGTGATAGACAAGGATGGCTATAATGAAGGCGTCGAATTAGTCAACGCCCATTTCGCCCTTCCACAAATAAGATCCACTTCTTATTTGTGGAAACGATTCTTTAAATGCATCTAAAGTAACGTCTTCAAAGTTACTAGTTAATTTTTCAAAATTATCTTTACTTTTTCTTCTCAATGCAAAGGAAATAGCATGAAATTTGCCATATTCTCTTAGAACAAGCTTAAGATGGTGAATATCCAGTGGCTTTTTACGGTCATATAAGTCGTACCCATGTTTTTTCAAATTTTCCATAACGATAACTTCCATACTCCCATCTGATATAGTTTTGTAACACTTCGGAACAGAGTTAAATATGTTCTTTACGTTATTTTGTTTCTGAAATCTAGTAAATTCTGGCAAAATAGTTTTGTAGAAGTATGTTTCTCTCTCGTATACATTCCGGTTAGTTTGAACGAAGTCTTTCTTGCTGCTCTTAACAACTACTTCAATAGTTTTCGTGATGTTTTCGTTTGTAGCAGCCAAAACCGTAGCGAAAGTAATGTTTGAAGCATATCCATCAGATATTTCGGAAGATCCGGTTAGTGTAATTTCACATATGCGAAAACTTTGTTCTTCTAGGGCTCTTTCTATATATTTTTTTATTTGAAGATCAACTTCCATTTTCGTAAAGAATTTTGAACTTCCGGTATCTATTCTACAGATGAAAATCCGTGAGCACGAGCACCCAAGCACTTAGTAGTCGCACAAATAAAAGATCAAGGTTGCTGTTTTTACTATATGTACATATATACGCGTATATAGATAAGTAACTACTGCATCATATACTATGACTCGTGAAAATTAAAGTGGTTATATTTCGATGTCATTGTCATATACTCCCTTATGTAACGAGTATACGCTATAAAAGAAATAGAATACATGCATTCTTGGAAACAGTTGCTCATATTTTGTTATCCTTAGTATAACTTCGCATTCATAACGAAAATTTTTTTTTAGCTTTTCTTAAATACCTATTTTATAAGTAAATAAATATCGATGTCTTGAGTTTGAATCGAGCACTGTTGAATTTTATGTGTAACTCAAATAGAGAGTTATTTTCTATATATTGAATTCTGGTTATTGAATATCCCCCCTCGTTTTTTCAGTATCATTACTATGTTAAAATGGGCGAAAAATAATACCTACTATTAAATAATACATATTACTGGTAATTACAAAATATTAAGTAGGGCTATATACTTATTTATTGTTTTTTTACTTTATTTCTTTTACAAGATAAATAGTTTTCAGAGAAATGATTAAACTAAGTACCAATTTTCACCTGATGAAAGATACCTATAATCGAATTACAACTTTGAAATAAAAATAAAAAAATAAAAAAGTAAAAATATTATAAAAATTAAACTGAAATGGCTGCACAAGAATCATGTTGTTGTTTCCTACTGTAGTATAACAACCCTAGGTTCGACAAAAAATAAGTAAACGTAGTTGTGGCCAAAAATATGTGATCGTCATAAGGAATCCCTACGTTGTGTATATCGATTTTTAATTGACCGGAAGGCGCTGGTTACTAACTTTGTAGAGGGGATGTATGGTTTAATTATATAAAACAAAAGCAGAGTAAATACACCCAACCTTCATCCACATACAATTCAAATCAAACATGTGACAAATAGAAAGACCAACAAAAACACCAACAACCATTCAACACCAAATGAGAGTGCCAGGCCCACCCAGAGCTCCCGTGGGGAAAGAGCACGGCAGAGAAACCCACGATCGTTGCTCTTACCACCCAAATACAAATACAAAACAACCGCTAACCAAAGGAATAAATTAAGATCCTTTGCTAATGATAATTAAAACTGGACTTATTTAATTTCTCACTAAATGTCATCTCACTCAAGTATGACATACACACTTCCAAGTAAAACTGAATAGGTTTTAGTAACAATAATAGCAACAACAACAACAAGAATAATAATAATAGCAGTCCCATAATACGGGAGGCTATCCAGCTAAAGTTGAAATTTCGGGAGAACAACAACAATAATAACAATAATAATAATCATGGGTGAAAATGTTAGCAAATTCAACAAAGCTCCTACATACGCATGACACAAAGTGAGCACAAGAAATCAAAGAACAACGTAATCAAGATAAAACAAGTTAAATGTGAAACAAAGAAGTTGTCTTGCAATATCTGGGCAGACACGACAATATATACATATTTCAACATGTAATAAATAAAGTGCAGTCGTTAATAATAATTGTAACAATTTTATATTAGGAAAATATACGCCCCTAAGCGTATATAACAATGAAGGCTAAACATACACAGAATTATTATCATGAAACATCTAGGTTTTTCGAACAACGTTATCATGACAAAAACAAGTTAGATGTGAAACAAAGAAGTCCTTATGGTAAAGTCGGGGCGCCCACGACGATATACATATTTTAACATGAAATAAATAATGAGCAATCGTTAATAATAAGTATAACAATTTTACCTTAGAAAAATATATGCCCTTGAGTATAAAGCAATGGAAGCTAAACATACAAAGAATTATTATCATGAAACATATATAAACATCACAATCATAAGATTTCATAGAACAATTAACAACAAAGTACTTAAAGAATATTACCTGCTAACTAATAACACTTTAAACAATTAACTTTTCACTACTTTGACACACTGCCCGCCGATCGTCTTGCTACCTCTCTGCACTGTTCTCACTTCAACTGCCTATCTTCAACTATTTAGGCTTCCTTCCAGAATTTCCTACCTAAGTGCTTGTTTTTTGTGCTTCCTTCTACCGACCGTTAATATTACTTTTTCACTATTATACAACACCCATGTAACAGGTGACGTCGAAGTTGGTAAGATAAGTACGGTTTTGCACACTACTCACCACGACAAAATGACACCATTGGTCACAAAGTAGTAGCGCTTAACCTGAGTAATTTGGTTCGACTTGAAATTAAATCTGGTAGTAGGAGCCAAGTAATTTTATTTCAAGTACCTACACAATCAATTACTTTTTTAGGATCACTTAATTTTCCCTTATTATATATATATAGAAATGACAGTCGCCCTTATAAAAAATGTTCATATCTATAGAACTAAATCCTGAATTTTAATTCCAATATACAAAAAACAATTGAAGTAAAAATTAATAAAATTACAATAAATTATATTAACATATTAATCTCATGCACGGTCACATGAGACTTCTAATGGAACAGACTCTTTTAGTATGACGTCACATATTTAGGCAACCCGCAACAAATTGTCATAGTTGAAATTGTACAATCGAATCTGACTCTTATTTACTACATATTTACATAGATATAAATTAACAATTTGAAATTAAATTATTTTTACAAGAATTTAGAAGTATTTAAGAACAGCCAACACGTGTTTCGTAAAATAGATACACTAATGTGCTTAAAACTTACAAAAAACAATATAAAAGGAATATTCTTAAATTTAAGTATAAAGTAAAAATTTTACAATAGCCGTGTTATTATGCGCATGCTCGGGAAGAATAGTTTCATATGCAGGTGAGATCTTGTAGATTTGTCATCGTTATCATCATTAGTGTATTTTCTCTTTTTTTGTTTAATCTTGGCATTTTCTAGTTCTAGCATGTATGTTTTATTGTTTTTCTTGGTGCTCTGCTGTGTTAGTCTGTTTATCGAGTGGTTTTTTATAGACGTACTCTTAACCTTAACCAAACTTTTCTTGAATGGTATTCTGTTGCGCGGCTACTTCGCTTACATGAAATTATCTTTAATGGGCATGCCCAGTAACACTGATATAATTTTAATTTATTAATTACTATAAATGTCAATATTCTATAAATTTAAAAATATAAATTCTATAATTCTTTTAGTTTGTCACTTGGGGTTTGAAACTTCTTAAATATTTCTAATATTGCATGAATATCGCGATATTTAAGGTCATGACAAGGAAGACAAGTTTTTGTCACTACTAAAAAAGTCTATTGCTGCTTAATAGGTTATGAGTAATAGAATATCTTAAATTTGGCAAAAGATAATAAAAAAGTTAGGGATTGAAATACATAATTGATATAAGGAACTGTATATTAGTATGTGGCTTCTAGGCTATCTTATTGTCTCTTGGATTATCATAGTTGGGTGCTACTGATTGGCTAATGTCGTGGTTCTTTAAGTTAAGGTAAAAGGTACTGTTATTACACAGGTTCACAAAAAAAATGTCTGCCCCGCAAAGCAGACCATCGTATTCCTGCATATTTCCGATCACTGAATATAAACCTAACCTCTGTTTTGCAGAGCCAAGCAAATAGTGCAAATTAGGTATTTCATGGACCCTTCATACAAACTCTATGACCTTGAAGTCCCCTAACCTCAACCCCGATAACGTCATTACCCTACAACTACATAACACCATAAACCCGAAAATCCGAGTGTGAAAGTAAGATGAAACCTTTAACGGAATTCACAATGAACTCAACCATCAGGCCAATAATCTCATAACCCTATGAAATTGGGAATGCAGTGAACAGAGCAAAGGAATTTCTCCAAGAATCCCATAACCCCATAACTATGAGACTGGGAATGCTCTGAACAGGTTTATATTCCTTCGTCCTGGTATGGTCACTGCATTTCCAGACTCATAGGGTTCTGGTGTTCTTGAGTTTCTGAGATTGTAGTGATTTCTGACTGCAGCTATTCTAGAAGGGTGGGATAATATGCCTGATTGATCGATAATTTGATTCAAGGGATGCCAAGTAGAGGTTAGTCAATTGATTGAAAGAAGAGACGATCATACAGACATGTTTTTGACGTAAAAAATTTTTTCTCAAAATAAAAATTTTTTAATTTCAATATTTTGCAGCTTTTGCGTAATATGCTTTATCCATTCGTAAGCGGGAAAATTACAAAGTTTTTGTATCACATATTTTAATAACAAAACAAAAAATAAGATCCATCACATTTTTAAAATTTAAGTTGATTATTTCCAAAAATATGTGGGGAGGCTAAGAATTTTGGAGATGTGTTTACTTGAGTCCTGTTTCCAAGGTTATTAAGGTTAATCATCCTTACATATGAGATCATTTGAATTAATTCACTCTGTTTACTCCATTCCCAGTTTCATAAGGTTATGGGATTATTGGGGTCCTGAGGTTATGTAACGGATAACGTGGATACTGAGTTCCCCATTCCTAGGTTTTGGAACCCATCAAGATTTTCATTAGATACAAGCCTCTTCGTATTCTCAGGTTTACATTGTGGCAAGGGGGTTGAGGTTTGGGGTTTTCAAGGTTATAGAGGCATATAAAAATAGGCATATAAAAGGCATATATAGAAAGGCATATAAAATACTTAGTTCTACTATTCGTAGTCGAGTGGTTTGGCGTTAAATGAGTGTGAGACCCTGGGATGCACTAGAGGGGGTTTTCAAAATATGTATATAAATTAACGATTTACGCAAAATCCTGACATATAAGGTTAAATCAGAGGTCAGATTCAGTTCAAAGGCCGAAAATATGTAGAAATAACACGGTTTGCTTTATGGTGCAGGCAACATTTTTTGTGTGGGCCTGTGTTATTTATCACTATCAGTTGACAAATGCACAATAAATGTATATTTAATATCTTGGAAAACTTATGTGTCTCACCTAAATAAAATAGCCATTACATCATATGATGCAATTACAAGTGAGGTTGAAACGTGATTCTTGATATCTTTTGTTGAAACACACCCAATAAAAAAATGCATTCTTGTATACAACTGTATGCTATGCAATTGCATGATATTTAAATTACAAAAAAATTAATCAGATATTTCAATAATAAAAGGTATCATTTTCCATTACGCTTGTAGTAGGTACGTCAGTAGTGTAGTGAATTTATAAATAACATCGTTATAAATTTGAATTTTTGTCACGTCGAAAATTAACTTATAAAATAAAAATACTTATAGTTTAACTTTTTTTCTTGTAAGAAAATATGTATATTTCTGTAGTACGGTTTCAATGTATTTTCTTACCATAAAATTGTATTTGAATGTAGATTTAATATCGATTTTGCTCAGTTACGACTATGTTAGTATATTCAGACAAATGTCTCAGCATTTTCCACGGGTATCCGATGATAGCCTTGACTTTGAGATAAAGGTCAAGGTTCAAGGTCATATCAAGATCAGGTCGGTTTTTTTAAATGGCGACCCCCCTTTTCGACCCCACAAATGGAAAGAGCAGAAAATTTTGCATCCGAATCTAACATTGCCCGTACCTCAAGGTCAATGGTCAGGGTCAGTTCAAGGTCAAACATTAATATTTACCGTAATTTTTTATTTTTAACTACGAAATCAGAGGGTGTGGCAATCTTTGAGTACCTAATAGTATTCCTTAGTGACCTTGATCTTGAGGTCAAGGTCGAAAGAACATGTTAAGGTCATATCGGTTTTTGTAGTGGCGACCCCTTATTTCGACGCTAGAAATAAGAGAGCGTAGAATTCTACATGTTAATATGATCTTAAAAGTGGCCTTAAGGTCACTGTCAAGGTCAGGTAGAGATCAAGTGATTATTCCGGTCATTTTTTATTTTCGGCGATGGGACTCAATCTTTTAGTGAACTCAAGATCAAGGTCACTATGGAGTACCATCAGGTACATAACTCTGATTCCGTAATTAAAAATTAAAAAATTGCAGCAAAAATCAACATTGGACCTTGAAGTGACCTTGACCATTGACCTTGAGTTGACGGCCAATGTCATATTCGGATGCAGAATTTTCTGCTCCTTTCATTTTCCGGGGTCGAAAAGGAGGGTCGCCATTTAAAAAAACTGATTTGATTTTGATATGACCTCGTACTTTGACCTTGACCTCAAGGTCAAGGTTACCATCGGATGTGTCGTGAAAAATGCTGGGACTCTTGTCCACACCATTTATCCCAAAAGGGCTTTCCCGCTGAGATATTTTGACGTTTCAAACCCTGTATAACAGTTACTAAAAACGTTGTATGCGATTGTAACATATTAATAAAGTAGAATGTGGCTTGAACTCGCATTTTGATTGATTGCGGCATTAAAATGCTAAAACATTTTAGAAAATACCTTCCGTATGCTACCTAGAGCTCAAAACATTTTGGAAAAGAGTAAGCGATCACTGAAAAATTTAGGATGCTAACCGTAATTTGTAAATGCTGTCTGGGGTCGAGGTATAGTTCAAAAATATTGTTTAGTATTGGTTTCACCGACAGATTTTTATAAATGTCTAATTTGTATTTACATATTTTTATTTTTGAAAGAAGCAAGTGAGAGATGCGGTGAGGATAGGGGGGATCTTCACGTCCAAACAATTTTTTTGCCATTTTCGAAATCAGCGAATTTTACTAAAGATTGGTAGGTTGAATGGCCAGGTTGGATTTTTTTTTAATTTTTGGGGAGAATTGATAGTGTGTGATACGTCAGAATTGTTTCTTTTTATCATTTTCGGATTCAGCTGAAAATTATAGGCTAAAGATAGGTGGATTGTATGGCTAGTTTGGATTTTTTTAATTTTTATGGGAAATTGAGGGTATATGGGGAGAAATCCACATGTCAGAATTTTTTTATCATTTTCGGATTCAGCGAAAAATGTTACTAAAGATAAAAATACACTACTGTTTTTGTCTGCCAGTTTTAACAACGCCGGGAGGCGTGGTAGTTTATTAGTTAGTTCTCGGAACGGATGGGCCAACTCAGACAGTAAAATATTTCAGTCAACAATAATTATTGAAAGGTTAAGGGTTTTCAAGTAGGTTTAGCGTCGCCATAATGTCATCGAGAGAGTGCCTTTTGTCACCGGGAGTAATAAATTTGCGACCATCGCAGTCCTTCGGAGAAGGCCTCATGAAATTTGGCAATGATTTCGAACAAGTAGATTTAGATCGTTGGGCCATGTGTTAGGCATCTGGTATCAACTAACTGCGTCGGTTTAGCCCATGGTGAAAGGAAAAAAATCGATATTTCTAATAACGCGCGAAATACATGAATTCCAAGATATTTAAATAAGTTGTTAGAATGTTGTGAGTAAAATAATAACAGATCAAATAGCTGGTTTTTAGGCAGATTTTCCACGCTATAAGAGTAGATTAAATGAGACTGACTAATCCATCCTGTGTTGCTATACGGAGTCACAAGAGGAAGGTGTAGGGTTACTTGATCTCAAAATTATCCATACAATTGTAAATTTAGTAAATTAGGTATTAACATGGTATAGTTAAGCCATTTCAACCCCCGATATTCAAAGAGCGAGGTGTCGAATTCAGGAAAGTGTCTGGAATTCATTATCTGATAGTAAGTACAACATTTTTAAGTTCTCAAGTATTAATCAAAGTGTAGATGATAATCATAAACCCCCTTTCGAGAAGCTAATAGTAAACTCTTTTGAAATCCAGTATCGTTATGATACTGGTCATAACGTAGTTAGATAAATAAAAAAATAACCCCTCAGGTTACATATTTATTAGTCTATCTTTTATGAATTTCAATTTATTATTAAAAATATCCTCTTTTCAGGAAATCAATCTCTATCATACAAACATTTAACAATACCTTTCTTTATATTAGTATGTTGATTTGAATTAAAAAGATATCCATTAGTGTGAGTTGGTTTTCTATAAACAATTGTTTCTAACTAATTGTTATTTTTTTAAATTAAAATATCCAGAATGGGCATTGTATTATTAATATTTAATATTATATACAGGGTGGGTCACTAGTAACGCCTCGGTCGCTAACGGCAAATTTTACAGAAACCTGTTTAGGTGGGTATGTGTAGATTGATTACGGCTACATTTTAAAAATATTTTGAAATATAGAGGGTGTCCAGGAAAAACGTAACATTTCAAAGTTATTCATTTTTAAATGGAACACCCTGTATTTTACTGCATTTTTGAAAGCACCGTAAAAAAATAGGTGAACTTTATTAAAGGTTCTGCATACCTAGGACTTACAGTTTGTGAGATATTTCAATTTTAGTGAAAATGCAGGCATAGCGTAGAAATTTAATATTAGCAATAAAAAAATAATTTTAAGGAAGCAGCTTTGGAGGGTCTATTTTAGATCCTTGAAGTTATAAATTGTTATATTTGTCGTCACTTAGTATTATACAGGGTGTTCAAAAAACTGCTGAATACTTCTCTCAACTTTAAACAGCAATAACTTGGTTATTTTAAATGGAACACCCAGTATATTTTTACTTTGAGAGTTAGGAAATTTAAAACTCTTTCAAACTGTATATAGGTTTCCTATACCTATCTCCAACGGTATTGGAGATATTTGTGCCGTTTCGTTTTTTATCGATTTTTTTTGTAAGATGTATCCACGTGTCTCTATCGAGGTCTTTACTGAATTGGTTTGGGTTCTTCTTGATGACGTCTCTGTAAATATAAGGAGAAAAATGTGAATGCAAATACATGGCACACCTGCACATTTTTCATATTCAGTGAGAAATTATATAAATCGATAATTAAGTAATAAATGAGTAGGTAAGAATGGTTCATGTCAGTGGCTACCACAGGTGTCCAAACCTCTCGTAATGGACTTCTTTGTTTCGGGCTGTATAAAAATATATCTTGTACACAGTGTTCCACCTACTACTTGCGATGATATGAAGGAAAGGATTAGATATGCATTTGCCACAATCACCCCAAATATTCTAAGGAATGTGAGAATATCATTTGAAGATAGAATAAGATGCTGTATTCAAGAGAATGGTTATCAATTCGAACATCTATTAAAATTTTTCTTTGTTTCTTCTAAAAGTAAAATTTTCTTTAATAAATATTTTTCATGTTCATAAATAATTCAGTTACTTACTACAAACATATTTATACAAAATTAATAACTTTTTATAATTATTCGGCTTATAAAATAATATTTTTTATTAGAAAACTTTTTTGAATATTTTCATGATAATGATAAAAGGAACTTTTACTTTTAGAAAAAACAAAGAAAAATTTTAATTGATGTTCGAATTGATAACCATTCTCCTGAATACAGCATCTTATTCTATCTTCAAATGATATTCTCACGCAAATGCATCTCTAATCCTTCCCTCCAATATCATCGCAAGTAATAGGTGGAACATTGTATACAAGATTTTTTATATAGCTCGCAACAAAGAAGTCCATTACGGTGAGGTCTGGACACCTACGTGGCCACTGACATGCACCATTCCTACTTATCCATTTATTACTAAATTTTCGATTTAAATAATTTCTCACTGAATATGAAAAATTTGCAGGTGCGCCATCTAATTGCATCCTCATTTTTCTCAATATATTTAAAGAGACGTCATCAAGAAGAACCCAAACCAATTCAGTAAAGACCTCGATAAAGACACGTGGATACATCTTAAAAAAAAAATCGATAAAAAACGAAACGGCACAAATATCTCCAATACCGTTAGAGATAGGTATAGGGAACCTATACACAGTTTGAAAGAGTTTTAAATTTCCCAACTCCCAAAGTAAAAATATACTGGGTGTTCCATTTAAAATAACCAAGTTATTGCTGTTTAAAGTTGAGAGAAGTATTCAGCAGTTTTTTGAACACCCTGTATAATACTAAGTGACGACAAATATAACAATTTATAACTTCAAGGATCTAAAATAGACCCTCCAAAGCTGCTTCCTTAAAATTATTTTTTTATTGCTAATATTAAATTTCTACGCTATGCCTGCATTTTCACTAAAATTGAAATATCTCACAAACTGTAAGTCCTAGGTATGCAGAACCTTTAATAAAGTTCACCTATTTTTTTACGGTGCTTTCAAAAATGCAGTAAAATACAGGGTGTTCCATTTAAAAAAACATAACTTTGATATGGTACGCTTTTCCTGGACACCCTGTATATTTCAAAATATTTTTAGAATGTAGCCGTAATCAACCTACACATACCCACCTAAACAGGTTTGTGTAACATTTGCCGTTTGGTCACTAGCGACCGAGGCGTTACTGGTGACCCATCCTGTACATAGAAGTATAGATATTTAATTCCTCAATGGTAAAATTGCAAATTGTCTGGTTTTTTTCAGTGACATTCTTTGGTTGAGCAAAACTATTTTTATAAAGATATCCTTGACTGATCCTTCTGGCGCAATAGTTTATTTCACAACTTTTTAAAATTTTTCACAAAAAAGGTGATATCAGTGTGATGAATGAAATTTCAAACTTATTCAAAAAAAACTTAACATTAATTTCAATGTAACATGCAAATAAAATGTTTGTCTGATCTCAAATATGTATTTTGTTATCATTATCAATACGGCCATAAAAAAGGAATGAGGTATTTAGATCTCCTTTCTTTTCTTAGTTCCTAATCTAAAAAAAATGATTTTTTTTAAATTTACTGTTAATTAACTCCCCTGTTGCAATTTATTTAGTTATAATTTATACATGGATAGTAAAGTGCTTAGATGATTAAATGTGGGTACATAAATTACTATTAGCACAAAGAGGTTGTCTAATGACACCATCAAATTAATTAAATTGCTTAACATTAATCCCAATAACAGTTGTTTTTAAAATTTCAAATAGATTCATAAAAATAAACAGATTTGAAAACAAACTTAGTAAACATTGAGAATTTTAGATATCCGAGAAGGTAAACATCTAAGGAAATTAACAAACTTGAATATTATCTTCTTTCTCTATTTTTGGCCATAAAATATATATTCACATATGTATATAAAGGAGCACTGAACCAAATCAGAACCAGTTGCAATTCATTCACATTTAGTTCACACAAACAAACTTCAAATGCCACTACACATTTACCAGTCCTAACTTTAGTATTATAACTTTTAATTTGTACTATTTTTCTTTTCAGGATCTACAACATGTTCGTTATGAATTAAACGAAAGGGACAGGACGGGACTGAAAGGACACCCTCTGAATTCCTCCACTTCTCAAGAAGTCCCCTCGTGCTACCTCTTAGAGAGTCCCATTCAAGTCAGTTGCAACCGTCGATTGCTGAAATAAACACCGTTCTTCAATCGCTTGTTAAATCGCCGTGAAAAGTGCCATAGTTAACAATGGTATGTTTACTTCCTGTGTTAGTCGCTGCTGGTACTTTACTTGGGTTGATTGATGGGGCTAACGCCCAGCACTACGCCTCCAAATACGACCATATTGACGTCGACGCTATCCTTAATAACAGAAGGATCGTGAATTACTATGCCGCTTGTCTGCTGTCGGAAGGACCTTGTCCGCCGGAAGGGATCGAGTTTAAAAGTGAGTACAAACTTTTAGTTCTCCTTTCTTTTGGTGACAATATTTTGTGTCGCATGCGACTGATTCTTTTCGGTCGAAAAGCGTTTCTGGATGACTATTTTGATTTCACGGAAGTGCACGAGGTAGTCTGGGCTATAAAAATAATTCTACGGACTTTAGTTGCGCTAGAGGTTATTTAACAAGTTTTGAATTAAATTGAGAAAATAATAAATCTGCTTTTTACATACGCAACTGTAAGTATGATTAATTTTACGCGAATACAGGGTGGCTCGCTAAAACTGGTTTGGTTTCAAAAGTCCCGAAATAAACAGTTTTAAAAACAAATTTTATTCGAAAAAGTTATATACTGTTTATAAAATTTTTTTTGGTAAATTTCTAGAGACAAGACGTTTTGCATACCCAATGACCTCTTGAAATTATTTGAATAATTTCGTAATCCCTAAAGGTAACCTCGTCATGTACAGGATGGTCCGAATTTTATGCAGGAAACTTCGAGGGCAGATAGATCTCTTTAAAATAATAGGTGGTTGCCTTATAAAAATAGGTCTGGAACGGCCTCGTTGTCGTGTTAAAGTTGAAATTGATTTTTTGTTTATATCTCCGGAATCTATTAACCGATCTCAATAAAATTTGGTGCAGATAATGTATGACAGTAGGCCTTGCATTCCCTATAATATGAGCTCTAATGGTTCAACCAGTGGTGTACAACTGGACAGGGGTCGCCCTCTTTTTATAAAAAAAACTGCGCCACTGTATTTTTTACAAGTTATTGTAACGGATTTATATTATAATGCACTAAATACGTAAAAAAGGTAACCTGAATTTTTTCCCTAAGATTCACCGTTGTCAAGTTATTCATACCAATAAAATCCCCTTGTGGCAGACACTTCAAACCATAATATTACAAGAATATTTATGTTTATGCTTAAAAGTAAGTGCAATTTGTAAGCAGATCAACAAAATTATTTCCACATTACCTGTGATGTAGTGTTCCTAGTGTGTTTTAGTTTCCCCTGGAAGCTTAATCCACTATCTTTACAAATAAGAACAATTTAAATCAAAATAATAATAAAAATACATTTACCATGCAAAAACAATTAAACAAGAAATGAAATTAACGTTATGTATTTGCAGCAATTGTTCAAAATTCGAACCATCCACATCGATACATTTCTGACAACTTCTATTAATGATTAATGGAATTACCTAACTAATATCATGTGGTGGTTTTCTTTTAATTCATTACACCCGTCTTCTATTCGCTGCAGTAGTTGTGGTCTTGTATCTATTGGAGTAGAGTAAACTTTACTTTTTAGATAGATAACCCCAAACATAGAAGTCCAGGGGGTTTAGATCTGGCGATCTGGCTGGCCAAGACACTGAATTCTCTGCACCATTATGGTCGACATTGGCATTTGGTCTTCAACCTATCCATCGCCCCATATAATTTTTAAGCCATTCTTGTATTATTCTCCTAAAATGCGCAGGAGCACCATCCATTTGTATCCAGCTATTTTGTGGTATATTTAATGGAACATCCTCTAATAATTCAAATAGATGGTCTTCTAGAAAGTTTAGAAATGCTGTGAATTTAGATGGGGTGACAAGAAAAAGGGTCCGAATTATTTCGAGCCACACTTTCACAGAAAATTCGTGTTGAAAAGATCTTGTTCCAATTTCATGAGGATTTTCTTGTGATCAAATATTGTGAAAATTCACTACCCCTCGCCTTGTGAACGTAGCCTCATCGGTCCAAAGTATTTCTAGTAAAAATTCTGGATTATGTTGTGACTTTAAAACAACCACTAACAATTCAGGTGTGTCTACATCTCCCGGAAGTAAATTTTGCACAGGTTGTAAATGGTACGGATTTCTACCATCCTTATGTAGAACTTTTCAAATTTTCGATTTACTCACCCCAATGTTCTTAAAATTTCATTTATGTGCCTTTCACTGCGCCGTCGTGATTTTCCAAACATCCTTTTAATCCAAAAAGATGAAAGCGACGAGTGTAAAGAATTTTCTTGATGTGCTTACAAATTGCACTTACTTTTAAGCATAAACATAAATATTCTTGTAATATTATGGTTAGAAATATCCGTCTCAAGGAGATTGTATTCGTATGAATAACTTGAGAACGATGAACTTTAAAGAGAAGATTCACGTTACCTTTTTTGTATATTAGAATATAAATAGGTTACAATAGCTTGTAAAAAATACAGTGGCGTAGGCTTTTTTTATAAAAAAGGGGTGACCCTGTCCAGTTGTACACCACTGGTCCATCCTTTAGATCTCATATTTTAGGGAATGCAAGGTCTACTGTCATACATTATCTGCACCAAATTTTATTGAGATCGGTTAATAGATTCCGGAGATATAAACAAAAAATCAATTTTTTTTAACAACTTCAACACCCTGTATCTCTAAAACGAGGCCGTTCCAGACCTATGTTTATAAGGCAAACACCTATTATTTTAAAGAGATCAATCTGCCCTCGAAGTTTCCTGCATAAAATTCGGACCACCCTGTATATGCACATCTTTTCAGTTAATATCAAAGCAAGGCATGATAAATTTTAAATGTAGCTGATCCAACACCTACCTAAATATACGCAAAAATAATATATTTTTTCATTCAGATGAAGAATTCGTAAATAATAAAATTATTGTACTTTAGTTATAAATTATGCGTGGCACTAATTGGTTAAAGTTTAATTGAATTAGTTATTAAACAAAAAATAGACCCCTTTTGCTAATATTTGATTGATACAATTCTTATTATTATAAATAGACAATCTATAAAATCATTAAGAAAGATAATAAATATTAGTAAAAATTTCCTTAATATATTTGATTACGTTTTTAACTTTTATTTTACAATCTCTATGGGCTATGGGAATATACAGGTTACAACTGTCCCATATAGGCTGTTGCAAATTCGCTTCTCACTACAGCGATCTCGGAAACGGTAAGAGATACGAAATAGCTTAAATGGGGGCAAAGTTGCTTAACCAGGGGACCAACATTATGCATTTAAAAAATCAAGCTAACATGATTAGTTTTCGAATATTTGAAAAAAAAAAACGAAATTTTGGAAATCCGTTTTTGTTTAATTTCAGCCTTGCTTGAGGTGCTATTAAAAAAAGAAGAACATTTTCTCATGGCAACTTTTTGCCCTCTATCGAATTTTAGATTTCTATGTTTATTGAATCATCGTACATTTTAAGTGTCGTTAGACACTGTGAAATCTACCTAGTTATTTAAAATATTACCATCAACAAGATTAGAGTTTTAAACAAAAACGGATTTCCAAAATTTAGGTTTTTTTCAAATATTTCGAAAACTAATCATGTTAACCTTGATTTTTTAGAGGCATAATGTTGGTCCCCTGATTAAGCTACTACGTATCTCTTACCGTTTCCGAGATCCCTGTAGCGAGAAGCGAATTTGTAACAGCCTGTACAGGTATCTTCCTTATTTTAAGAGTTACAGAAATGGTTAAAGGGGCAAAAATGTACAGAATTTTATGGCGATCACGGATTCGTTTCTAAGTATAGAAAATTCCGAATAGTTCCGAATACTTATTCGAAGAAAACCGATTTTGTACTATTTATTTTTTTAGTCGTATTTCACTAGTTTTTCAAAATTTTTGTACAAAAATGTGTAGTTTGATATTAAATGCTGTGAGAAATCGATTTTTGCTGTCAGTATTGGCGTTTCTCTAAAAATGAGTGGTGAGCGGTAGTTAACATTTGTTTTTCTTACGGACGCCATGTTGAATTTTTGCCTCATTAGAAGAAACGGGAAATTCTCTTTACAACGATGTATAATTTATGGGGTTTTCTTAAATATATAACCAAGATTTGTATATAATTATAACTTTAATTAAAAAAAAGTAGCCATGTGAAACATATGAGTTTTTTCTATAAATTTGTGGGTACACACGTCCGCAAGTGACCCATTTTAAGTATTACGTCAAGAGTGTCAGCCTGACGCCTTCTGGACCGGTCTAACAGTTGCAAGGACAAATAATAGCCGCGACGCACTAGGGTTCCAGGAAGAGGTCCACTGCAGATTGGCGCCAAGGACCAGATACGTATACATGCGAACGACACCATATCAGGACTCTCCAGCGAGCGCTCGCCCCGACAATACTTCATTTTCACTAACGTTGTTTTCAATAAAAATACTTTTATT
Source organism: Anoplophora glabripennis (assembly GCF_000390285.2). Classification (NCBI taxonomy): domain Eukaryota; kingdom Metazoa; phylum Arthropoda; class Insecta; order Coleoptera; family Cerambycidae; genus Anoplophora; species Anoplophora glabripennis. Next base: position 827,814 of record NW_019416210.1, on the reverse strand, counting down.
TTTACCGTTGAGAGAGAGCTTTATTTTGCTGCACACCGAACGCAACCCTTAAATTAATTTAATATTTGTTATTTTTAATACTTTTTGACATAACAATAACAAGAGTAACGAACAACACAGTATAGAATAAGCAATAACTGGTAAATTTAAATTTTATCACAAATGTTTGAAGTGCATGCCATTACCTGGTGGTCTAGTTACTTGGCCGCAGAGAAGTCCTGATTTGACCGCATGAACTTTTTCTTTTACAGTTATATTAAGGATCAGCTATACACTAGGCAAAAGTTAAAATTACCATTTATTTAATAAGTTGTTATATAAAAAAATTATGTTTCACATGGCTACATGTTTTTTTTTATTAAAATTATTATTATATTTAATATCTTGGTTATTTATTTATGAACTACATAAATTATACATAGTTGTAAAATAAATTTTCCCTTTCTTCTAATGGGGCCAAAAATTCAATATGGTGCCCATAAGAAAAACAAAAGTTAACTACCGCTCGGCACACATTTTTAGAAATACGTCAATACTGACAGCAAAAAATCTATTCCTCACATTTAATATGAGACAACACATTTTTGTCCAAAAGTTTTGAAAAACAAGTGAAATGCGACTAAAAAAAAGAAATGGCATAAAGTCGGTTTTCTTCGATTATCTTCGGAACTATTCGGAATTTTGTAAATTTAAAAAGGAATCCGAGCTCATCATAAAAATCTGTACATTTTTGATAAGATACGATTAATTTAAGAAATATACCTGTATAGGACAATTAAAAAGTTGTAACCCTGTATATTTGTATACACAAAGTGTTTTCTAAGTCCATATTGTAACTTTAGGATGTTGCTCCTCTGGTCTTTTTAGATATTTACCTTTAATGAAATTAAACTGGTTATAAGGCTTTACTTGAAGTGTAAACCATTTTCGCGTTATTATGCCGTGGCCTATGTAGCTGGTCACCGCCAATTACGGACTTATATCGCACTTCTTTAGCCTTAGCTAGGAATCTTTGACCTTCCTTTCTTCTTGGGTTAAGCCGCGATAAAAGTTTTACTGAGTTATTACTGAAGATGCCTACAGTGAAGAACAAAGAGTTTGGAATGATTGAATGTGACCAATTGTATGAGAAAAGATTCTGTCCGTATTACCAAGAACCGAAAACAATATCAAAGCGGGCTTAGTGGTTCGAATAGCGGGTTCGCCACCACAGAGTGTAGCCCAAGAACAACAAGGGCAAGTGAAAGATTCCGAGCTAAGGCTAAGAAAGCTAAGTCCATGATGGTAATCACGGCGTAGCAACCCGAAAAACTATGATATCTTAAATAAAATTATCTAGAATTACCAGTTTTCAAAATACAAGATGTTAATAGTATTGAAATTCACAGAACTGGTCTGTCAATTAGTGGTGGAGATTCTGAGAAGAACTGTCACTAAAAACCCCAGAATTTCGGCGCTATTGAATATTTTGTATAATTAACAAATTCATTTTAAATAAATGTGTTTCATTTTATTCGACAACGAACTTATTTAAGCTATCTTTTTTTAATTATCATATACTCAACTAACTCTAAAACTCTTTACTTCAGAAAAAAATATGTACAATTTTGAATAAAATATTCCTATAAAAAATTGTATGTAAAATCGTGGGACAATTTGTAATTGTCAGGTATAATGACGTGCGTATCCAAAATCTAATATATTCAGCGAATGTCGAAATTATCGATTCTTAGTGACAATGGTTCTCAGTATTTCTCCCACTGCAAACGCAGATTTGTTTACCAATTCTATGACTTTCTACTTTTAATTAGTTAAACCTTAAACCATTAACCAAGTTTCAGAAACAATCAATCATCTTTAGAGATATTAAAATAAACGTGACAACACTTTTAAAATTTCAACACATTGCTTATCTACAACCATATAGCTTTACCACTTTGGTTCATTAAGACTTTTTGATTTAAAATGGCACTTCAAAAATCCTAAATATCCGGTGGTGTCGAGATTCTAAGTGTCTTAGGTCTTTCAGTATTTTCATCACTAATTAAGATTTATGTGACAGACGTGTCAATTTTTCTCTTTAAAAGATAAGTCATTAATCCAACATCTTCACATATATTTGACAAAATGCAATATTTTTAAAATACAGTAACCTATGTCAATAAATTCAGTGGCGTTAGACAATATTAAAGCTTTATGGTCTAAAAAAAAGAAGCTAACAGCCTCTTGAAATCAAGGCAAATGCTATATGAAAAATGCCATATTGAAAGAAAGTCATAATGGAATATCGCTTCTAAGTTTTCCTATTTCCTTATCTAAACAGAAAAAAAATTATCAAAAATATATATTTATTTCTGCAGATACCGATAAGTTTACTAGTGCGTGAAATTGGGGAAAGTTTTATAACTTTATATTGCCTTAACTTTTCAGTAAGCCATGAACTTCACCATCAAAAACTTTATTATCATGTATGTATGTATGTATGTATGTATGTATATTCGCGAAACGTTTTCACTTGTGTATGTAGAATGTATATTTATTCCAAATATGTAATTTTTCCTATGGCTTTGATTATTATGACATAAAACAGCTATTTTGGAAAACATTTCGAAAAAGAACTAAGGAATATACCTTTATGATATATTTTAAGAAATAAATTAAACTTATTAACTTTGTAGCATCTTGCACCTAGAAAGACACTCTTGGAAATACCTAACATAACATAACCTTTAAAGTTAGCATGCAGGTTTATTTTTTATTGAAAGAGATTACCTATATTTTAAATTTTATTGATAATATTAAAATTGTCCTTAATAATTCTTAAGTCTGCAGAACAATAACCTTCATGGTTAATTTGTTCTACTTAGAAGTGTTGCAAAGAGGTGGTTGTCCTCAATAATAGTCAATCGTTGTTTATTTGGTTTTGTACAAAACTTGAGTCGTTTTATCTCTTTAATGTCTAAACTATATTACAGCTAATAAACACAATTTATATACGTTAATATTAATCAAATTGTTTATAATGTTTCTACCTACTTTTTCTTTAAAAATAAAACATTTAACATGTCTCCAATTATTATACTTACTTAATCATAACACTGCTATGTACTTTATAAATTCACAATTTGTTATTTGCAGATAGCAGAAAAACCCCTCCTCAATAAGAATAATAATAAATAATTTGCATTGAATCAGTTTATGGTTCTGTAATGAAATATTGTTTGGTCAGAGGTTTCATTTGAATACTTCTATTAGATATAAAAATAACAATTAGTAATAGCGAAAAAGCACCAAGTTTCTTGAATTAATCTTATTATTATGTCACAAATATACATATAACAAGCCATTCTCATATGAAATTTTATCTTAAAATTAGTCAAAGAATCACCCTTTAAACTTTGTACAAGTACCTAATAAACACCCTGTATAACTTAAAATTTTGATAATTATAATTCTATTAATATAGCTTCACAGCAATTGACAAAACTGACCATCAATGATGTCAAAAGAACCGGTAATATGTACAAGTATAATACCGATGCTAAAGTATTTAGGCTACGTACGTAATCCATTAGCAACTTTCTTCCAATTTAGTGCCGCAAATAAAGCCGAAAGTAGGTTGTAATTAGTAAAAGGTAATCGGGGTACTCAAACAACGGTATCTGCTTTTCAAATACCAATAATAATAATCATCGTCATTGTAAGAGTACCCTTAATACATGTGGTCAAATACTAAAGAGATATTTGTACTTAAAATTTAGAACCACAATTTATTCAGTAAATATAACAGCTACCAGAATCTTGTTTCTTCAATCTTTTTCTTATGTCAAGGAACCTATTACTAAGAATACATACATATTTGATATTTTGGAGTGTATGTATATTGTACCTATGTACAGATAATAAAAATTTACTGCCAAGTTATAAAACCTGATAGAAGTCAACGATTAAACGTTGACTTCTATACTAGCTTATACATAAATATTTGCACAACAGGTTCTCCTGTGGAGAAAAATATGCTAATTTTATTTTCCAGTTTGAACAGACTAGTTATAAAAGCTCTGTGTCTAACCTTCCTTGTTTCTCAACAAGTGACTATCCAGATATATAATTATATATAATAAAATACAAGAACATTTAAAACTGAGAAACTAACTAAAAAGTATTGCAAGCATTATGGAATAATAATACGAGTAGTTTCCTCTCTTGTAATGTTTTATTTTATGAATATTAATATTAGTAGAAAACGATAAACCGGATCTTTATTCATTTACATGTAATTTTGATATATTAGTTTGGATTTTCCATATTTTAAATACCTGATATTAAATTTGGCTTTAGAATTAATCAAATTCAGAAGGAGCAGAATCCATAACTGGATAATATACCCAATCTTCATCATTTACTTTTTAGGCAAAATACTTTTTCTTTTGTTATATGTAATTAAATTCATGCTTCGACTTCATATATCAAATAAAATCCATTTTTCCAACCAGAGATATTTGTAAATATGTGTATTTAGATAGACTTATAAAAGTTTTATGTAAAATCATTGCTTATTTTGACTTTACACTGGGTAGGTACTGTAAAATTAACTTATACAAATAGTGTTACACTAAGCACTTTATATTTTTTCAACAGGACTATTACAATTTATTTTGCACTACAGTGCCGATATTGCAGTGAGTTAAATTTATGCCAGATCCAGTGCTGTCAGTTGTTGTCGTAGCTTTTAGTTATGGGTGTTCAATGGCTGCTGCTGTAATTGTTTAAGTTTACTACGCACGTTGTATATTGGCAAGTTCCGTAGGCTCTGCTGATGATGGTAACGATTTATTTGCGATTGAAATTTTATTTTGTATAGTCTATATGTGTCTCCGCTACCGTACTAGAACGCGGAAGAACGTCTAAAGCAGTGCCCTGTATAAGTTTCCGGATGAGGCAAACATCTCGGAGTTTGAGTTTTGGAATCGGGAATTGAATCTTTGACTTCTATATCAACGATCGTTGTCCTTAGTATCTCATCTCTTCTCAAAACTCCACAAACACCAATTATTAAAATGACCTGAAAAGGTGTTAAAAATTAGTTAAATCAATTGATTTATATTCATTTTAATTACCTTTTCTAGCAGAAATCTATTATCAGGTGCTTCTTACAAAAATCTCTCAATTTCCTCTTTCGTTAGAATTCTGGACTTTTTCGGACGGTATCCAACTAATTTGCTTTAAAAATATGGGGTTAGTTTGGGAAATTTTCCGATATTTATATTTTTATTGACATTCACTTTTCAACATGGCATATATTGACCATAACGTCGAAGGTTTAATTTTATTAATTTTATGTTTGAAATATGCTTCAGACACTTTTTGAATTTTCATCGAACTACCTACACCACCTGAATTCGTTGTAGGCAATCTCGTATTGTCTCGACTTTTTTTTGGGGATTAATAATTATTGTAAAAGAGCATTTTGTGCTGCTTCCAATACTTCCTCTGGTAAATGCTCGTCCTCACTCTCCGAGTTCATTTTGAATTAAACACTCTTAGGATATGAATTAGAATATAAAATTCTGACACTACTTTTTCAAACAACTAATTTTTTTTGTTTATTAGGTTGCTATCGGTATGATACTCACCACGCCTAAAACGTCTTGATTCAAACACGGTTCAAACGATTTCTAATATAAATGAAATTGTTGTATATAACACAATTGTGTTATTTTATTGCAGTTTTCGAAAAAATATTGTTTGCATCTCAAATGCGAAACGCTTTTGCGTTCTCGAATAGACAACTTCCATTCCTGAACGCATTTTAGATACAAAAATAACTATTTTCTGCCATTTTTCTCAAAAACTAAGCATTTCATTTAAAAATTGTAAGAAACTTTTTTCCCGTAGAATAAACCGCAATGTAAAAAAATACATCCATTTTGAAAAATTTTCAGTGGCGTAGAAATTATATTAAAAATAGGGGTTATCAGAGCCCCTTATCGACGCCTATGATTGATCTATTTTCACAATAATTTATAAAATCAATAGAGCTTTTCATTCGTACACTCCATACTAAATATAAAATAAATGGCTTTCATAATTTAAGAGAAATTAAATAAAAAACAAAAAAAAAAGAGTTTTTTTAAAGGCTTATATATCTCTATAAAGTGTAGGTATACTTCAAAATGACATTATTTTGATGAGATCTATCGATGCTTAAAGTCCTAATCATAAAATGTGAATCACCCTGTATATGCATAAATATTTCTTGATTAACTGAACTATAGCGTTGTGACAGATTCCAACCTTGGTGAAAGTGAAAAAGACTCAACTGTAACCTTGATTTCAATATTACATTTAGAACCGTTCGATAATATAATACATTTTTATACGAAGTTTTATTAGCTAGTTTTTACTTTCGCTCAACCACAGGATGAAAGTTGGAATGGATATTTTAATGAGGTTGTTTATTGAATTGTGGCAGAGGTATCAAATTGCTAATATGGTAACATATTTAAAATTTATTTATATTCGATCAAATTTCAGTAATAAATAATTATGAACTATAAGGACATTTTTAAATATTAATTTCGAAGTAAGGAGTCTTCCTCTGGTAATTAAGATAATAAAATAATTTGCAGTTGATTTTTTTGGATAGAAAACTGCAATTTTATAAAAGTTGATAATAACTATAATTACACTTGATGATGTTTCAGTTATTTTTATAGAATTAATTGTAATAATTTTGTCCCGCTAGTTATGTAGTACAAGTGGACTATTGGTTCCAATTTTATTTGTATCCAGTTTGCTTTATAAAAGGAAACATAGTGCCTAATCAGAAGATCTAGCACTACGAGTATACATGTTTGGTTTCTAAATATATGCCTAGTAATAACAGCTTTTGAATGAAGTTGCCGTATTGTACCCAGATTTTTGAATTTTTTGCCATTCCCGAAGAACTTCTTCCGTCAAAAATTATAATCATGGAGTCCGTTTCTACAAAATGTAAATCGTGGTTCAGCTTGGTATATAGTTTTTCCATACATTTAACTTGTTTTCATATCTACAGCTGATTCAGGTGTTACGGATTAAGAATGTTGTTGAATAATATCTAAATTAGCATACACGACATCCAAAGGATTACTGTTTGTTTACTTTTAACGAAGCTGTGGCCTTTATTAAATACAAGATTATTCAAATAGAAACCTCGCCCACTCATTTTAGTCTTGCTTCCTTCTTTTGAATTAATCATAATGTGTGGAAAACAGGACATTTTACGAATAAATAGAAATTTCCCTTTCATTAAAAATATAGCAAAACCGTAGGAAATAACGTTAACATTATTATTCAAAATTCATTTCAAATCATTTCGCATTTAATTTTAGTATTCCCAGCGGTTGCTAAACAATAGCTGTTTATCATAATTATTTTCTAAATTATGTGCCAATTAAGTCTATATAACCTTTTAAATTGGATACATAAACGTTGTTTAAAATACTGTATTTTTTTCTCAACCTTAAGTAATAAGTGTTTAATATTTATAAGACATTATGAAGAGAATACAGCGGTATATGAGAAAAACTATTACAAAATTAGTTATAAAGTTATTGTTTACTTGCCAGGTTAGAGTCGAACATGTTTTCTCTTTTATTAAAATAAGAAAAATTCCTCTAATATAGAAAATATGGTGGCATACAAATTTACAAAATTATAATATAACGATAATAAGTAAATATTTCTTGCAGTCTCTTGAAAACAACTATGTTGATACAGAAGGTTTATTATAATCACATTGTTTTCAATATCACACATTTAAATAAAGAATTATGTCATTAACACTTATATACTTAATAATGCAAATCACGAAAATTTACAGTCATGTGTTATTTCCTTCATAATGATTAACTTCACAGATGCCGAAGTTCATTGGAAATCTTATATAAATTGATACGCAATCTGGTAAAACTTTATTGCAGTGCGTAATTTAGCTGAAAGTCATATTTATGTACTCGCAATGAAGCCAATGTTAATTATTCAATAACTGATAGGTGTTGTAGTAAAAGGTTGTAGAGGAAAAGCTCAGTTCCTCTTTAATTGCCCTCAATAATCTAGCTAATAATAGGAAATATAAGTTCATAATCTTAGAGCGAGTTATACTAATAATATACTATCTCCAATTCACATTATGTAATTGATTTTTACAAAAGTTAATGCTTGGATGCAGCATAGAAACAGTATCGTCATGGGGCGTCCAAAATTTTCTTTCTTCATTTCTTTTTCCAAAGATGTATAAATACATATATCACAAACAGTAAATTTAGTTTATAGCAGACAGACATCTTGAATGAAAAAAATAATCAAGTGTATAAAAAACATTAAATATTACACAAAAATTCTTAAGATTAATTAGATTTCACATCTAATAATGTTATTTTTTTTTACTGTCAAAGTAGAGGGATGCAAAGTGGTTGAGAGTTTCTAAACAATTAATTTCCATTATCTGCTTAATTTTACTTGAAATTGGTACAGTTGTATCGTCGGCATATCTTATAGAATTAGCTAAGGGACTTATGTTATCTATTTCATTAATATATAATAAGAAAAGAACAGGACCAAGTATTGACCCTTGCGGAACTCCTGCGGTAATGGTGATGAAGTTAAATCACTATCCCGACCATATTTTGTAAGAAAATTGCTAACTGTAGCTGCCCGACGTTCATTATTTTAAAAATATTGCTGAATAATGAAAACGCGTTGTTCTTTTGTGTTGCGCTGCATTTTTAACAACTCTGAACTGTCAACTGCCACGATATCTTTTTTTTAATTGGCAACACTTTACCGCACAAACTGCACACAATTCAAATATTGCTTGAATTTTGGGAGACCCGATATAAATCTTGAATTTAATCTTTTCATCGTAAAAATACTGAATAAATTCACTCAAAATTAACACAATTTTTTGTTAAATCGAGTCTAAGCGAGTTAAACCCAATTGTGTTTAAATAATAACACTATTCGATCAACTATTTGTTGGCTAAATAAATCTCTTATGGATATCATTAAACCATTTTTGAGGTACACACAACACGACATTATATTACCAATAATGAGTAAATAATAAATGAAATTAGTAAAATTCTGTAAATTTCGAGTTACTCTAACTAGATATTTTTTTGGTATTATAATAAACTCAAATTAATGTTAATTAGTCATTAATTTTATTTCTTACTTACATAATTTTTATTTTTAATTACTAGTAGACAAACTACATTTTCTGCCATTTTTTGGAAAGTAAAGTCTCTATTATAAATAGAATTCTCTTGTGTTGAGACATCTATTGGATTTGGTAAATGCTGTCTTTGTTCTTAAGTTCCACAACTTCACTTTGTTTAAGTTTAGTTAGTACTATCTTTCCTGAAATTTGCCTTTAATTTCAGTAACATTTCTTGATAATGTTTTTAGACGTCAAATTTTTCTAATTACACACAACGTACCTATAATATAATTATAATTTTTTACTTGTTTTGTTAAATATTCAAATAACCTTCTTATATTAAACCTCATTAAATTTACATTTATATTTTTTTCATATTTACATACTTTGTAAGAGATTATACAATAAACAATTGTAATGTTTCTAAGTTATATCATTTAAAGATAGCATTTAAATGTAGAAATTACAATATGCTTTGATGGCATGCTTGAAAATAACAAAAATAAAAAATCATGTCACTGGAAGTTCATTGAACTTTTTCAAATTTATTTTCCAAAATACGTTTTAATTTATTTTTTATATTTATATTACATTCTGTTCCTCTTGACTACTGTTTTGAAATCAAATTTAAATTGCTCAACTCCAAAATAATTTCACATTTTATTTTTTACTTGTAGTATTTTCTGACATGCTGTCAAAGCAGATTGTTATGCAAAATATCTTGAAGGTATGTGACAAATAATTATTTATAGGAACGCATTTATTGTATTTTTAATGTAAAGAAATTCCTCATTTATCAACATAGTTGCAATTCATTAATATCACCTGCAATTACTATATTGTGTTGTATCTTATTGAGATTTGAGCACCGTTAAAACTATATTATTAACCTAATTCTCTGATTGGAGTCAAAGTATTCAAATGATAACACGCAAAATACCTATTATGTTTTCAGTATCTGCAATAAAAGTGAAATATGCATAGTGTTGTGGATATAAAACCATTATATGCTAATGGAGTAATATATCGCTCTGGCAATATACGAGATCTGTTCAGAAAATAACCGAACTTTATTTTCTTAAACTTTATTATTAATTTTATACGTTATTGGTCTTTGTCTCCTTCAAAATACTTCCCTTTGCTATTCACACACTTTTCCCAGCGGTCCTTCCATTTCTAGAAGCTGTCCTGGCTGGCTTCATTTAAAATGGCCTTTAAAGTCTGAGACGAATTTGCTTTGATGTCATCAATAGCCTGAAAACGGCGTCTATTCAACACTGATTTTAATTTAGGAAATAAAAAAAAAATCGCAAGGAGCCAGGTCTGGTGGGTAAGGCGGGTGAGAGAGGACTGTAATTTGATTTTGACACAAAACTGATGCATTCAAAAGCTGAGTATGCGGATGCATTGTCATGGTTCAACCATTAGTTGCCTCGCCACAACACTTGTCTCTTTTTGCTGACTTTTTTTTCACGTAAGCGTTGTAAAACGTTTTGATGGTACACACGGTTCATTGCTTCACCTTCAGGCAAGAATTCAAAACGCACAATTCCATTAAAGTCGAAAAAAAACACTGTGACACTGAGAACCATTTGTAACATTGCGTACGATCCAAATCATCATCTCCATAAGCTTGTTTGAAAAGTTGAAACGTTTCCGCGAAAGTTTTCCCCAGTTTCACGCAAAATTCAACACATTTCAAAAATCGTAGTTACAGAGAATATTATGCGTAACGCAATGCTGCCAACACATATCACTAAATATCTATTTACACGTAATTTTATAAAGAGTTCGATTATTTCCTGAACAGATGTCGTATTTGTACTCAAAAACTGAAATAAGTACTTACCTTTCTGTGACATATACTTAAGCCGCTATACGAAATAAATTTATTAGGAAGAAATCGGAAACATTGGCAATATAAAAAAGAGAAATTGGCAAAATCCCAATAAAACATTACACATATGAGTGGCAAAAGCTCGTAAAAAATATATATGCCGTCATTAAACAGTAAATCAAAATTAATTTCCATTAAGTTTATAATTATGGTATTTTTAATTATTTTTATTATTATTATTTTATTTTATTTCATAATTTTAATTGCCAACAAAATTTATTAAAACAAAATAACATCGATAAATGTAAAAACCAGTTATAAAACCAATTAGTTCCTTTTGGCCTTGATCAGAAATTTTGTTACTTAATGATTCTATTTCAATTTATAATATTTATGCTTATATATTTCGTACGGACTTGGATGTGCCTTCTGCTTTTCGAAAATTTATAATATTTAATAAAACAATATAGCTATAATTTGCAAAATTGACAACCAAAATGTAATATTTCATAATCAGTATTTTCCAAATGCCACATTTCGAGAAAATTTCCCAAGTTTCTTGTCTTGGATAAATGTCAGGGCAAAATAAATTTCCCCAGGTTAATTTAAGTATGTTTAATATCAAATGCATTTGTGTATATCACAGCATATAGCAATTTTGTTAATAGATGTTTAACTAAGTGATTTGATACCTCATTTCTGGTATTTCCGGATTACAACATAGTTGTGGTTTTGATGATTGTTATGCTACAAAGGTTAATTCGTCGGTTAATATTATTTAACTATTAGATACTTAAGTATATTTTTAACTGTATACAGAATGATAAATGATGTTTTAAGATAAATTAATTTGTTTTTCAAAATATTTGCAGGAACAATTTTGTGTAAAGCTTCAGAAATGTATTTTTTAAATTTTTACGGATATTATTTTAGATAAAATAATTATTACAAGGAAATGAACAAATAAATTCCATTGTCATTTCTTTTTCATTTTTTTTGTAAATTGGCTATTACATTTTCCAATTTTTTAAGTTTTGAATATAAAATGTTTATGAACAAACCCACAAACATCTCTTTTTACAGCATTAAATACAGGGATGGCCAGAAGTACGGAATAAAATTCATGTCTTTTGAATGAGTTATTTTTTTTAAAACGCCGAAACACGTTAACTGATTTTGATTTTTTCCCATCTTTCGGTTATATAATAATTAATTTTTCTTCAACCCCCTAACCCCCAGCTGCCCCTACTTTTTTTTCAAATGGAAACATAAGGCATGAGGGAGCTCGTTGAAAAGCTTATAGAAAACCGAATCCAACCATACCAAATAAACAAGTTTTATTTTTTCAATAGCAAGGTTTTTAGGGTTGTATGAATCACCTACTTAACAAGTGAAATAAAATTTAATTATCTTCAGTGTTATCCTCCATGAATTTGCACAGAATAAAATAAAGATTTTGAAACTGTACCTATCACTGCTATCGCAAAAAAGATATATTTTTTATGTTACGTACCTTTTTTCGGATGAAACTACCTTTTTTTAAATGGAGTGGTTAACAGGCACAACTATCGCTTTTGGTCCCAGGAAAATCCACACTGGACATGCGAATAGCATACGCAGCATCCACAAAAAGTTAATGTATGGGCAGGTATCATCAACAACAGAATCTTGGGCCCATTCTTTTTTGAAGAAAATCTTACTGCCGCACGCTACCTGGATTTCCTAACATTTGACCTGATACCTGCTATAGCTGTGATTTTTCCTCATGAAATTGATGCAGATATACCGAATGAAAGAATTTGGTTCCAACAAGATGGCGCTCCCCCACATTTTGGTATTGATGTTCGAAGATACTTAGATGAAATATTTCCAAATCGCTGGATTGGTAGACGGTGTACAGTTGAATGGCCGCCAAGATCCCCCGACTTAACACCCCTGGATTATTTTCTTTGGGGATATTTGAAAGAAAGAGTCTACCAGAACAGACCGGATAATATTGAGAATTTAAAGAACAAGATTAGGGCGGAGATGCATAATTTACCAGCTGAAGTCATTCAGAATGCTGTGGACAGCTTTTACTATCGTCTTGGAGAATGCCAAATAGTGAATGGAGGACATTTTCAGCATTTGCGACATTGAGTTTATTTTTGTAAATTATCTAGTTGTTTCAATTTCTAAATGAAAAAAAACTTGCTACTGAAAAAATAAAACTTGTTTATTTGGTATGGCTAGATTCAGTTTTCTATAAGCTTTTCAACGAGCCCCCTCATGCCTTATGTTTCCATTTGAAAAAAAAGTAGGGGTAGCTGGGGGTTAGGGGGTTGAAGAAAAATTAATTATTATATAACCGAAAGATGAGAAAAAATCAAAATCAGTTAACGTGTTTCGGTGTTTAAAAAAAAAATAACTTATTCAAAAGATATCAATTTTATTCCGTACTTCTGGCCATCCCTGTATAATCAAAGTACCTACTCATGATCGAGGTCAAGTTAATTCACTTTCTACCATCTACACACAACAGCTGCGTGTAAATTCCTAGACTAGATGATTTAGAACAAAACAAGTTTAATAACTCACGCTATGAAACGAATGACTATTGTTGTTTATATTTTACTCTGTCCTAGCAACATAATATTTTGATTTAGTTTACAAACATTGTTACAATTGTTAGTTGAGTATTTAAAAAATGTTGAAGATTACAATTACTTCGTAACGTTTTACTTTCGAATATATCTCGGAAGCTAGATAAACAGGTCTGAAAATCTGATTATATACGTAAACGGATGATTTTAAATGCTTATTGAGGTAGGTTATTGTTTACCTTATTCAGCAGATGATGTATACGAAAATAATCTTGATTTATTGAATATTGCTTCTCCTTATGACCTTTTTAGTATCATCTAGATACCTTGCAGTTATACGAGGTCTGTTTAGAAAATAACAGAACTTTTTGAATTACGCGCTAATGGAGATATTTGTGGCATATGGTGGCAGTATTGCGTTGTAATCACACGATCTTAGATTGTTGATAACTCATTTAGTTTGCGTAATATTGTTATTTGAGTACAACCTGTTTAAGTGTTAGTAATGATTTTTTAAATATGAAATTGTAGCGGCCGGAACCTGGCAACCCTAATAGCCGGCCTACCAAGAATTTATAAGGGTTGAAAATACAACGGCACTTCCTAGAAGGCAGGTTCACGACCCACGGTTGACAGATATTTAGCAGCCCTAGGTCGACCGTAGGGAGTATTACAAGTCAGTCTATCGATAATTTTCTAGAGTGTAAGGTCGAATAATAAAGCGTTATAGAGTATCTACTTGTTTTCCTTACTCACGCCGTATAAGTGACCCCACAAAATTTTCTGGAACAACGACCAAAGTAAAATTTTGCATGAAACTGGGGAAAACTTTCACGGAAACGTTTCAACTGTTTAAACAAGTTTACGGAGAATAATGATCTGGGTCGTACGCAATATTACGAATGGTTTTCAGGATTTAAAAGTGGTCGTCAGTTAACTGAAGATGATCCTCGACTAGAAAGGCCTTTTCAATTTCAACTGTTCCCATGTTCAGAAAGTCAAAGATCTGGTGCGTGTAAATCGCCGATTGACTGTCATAGAAAATGGCAGAAGAGGTTAGTATTTCAGTTGGATCTTCCCATGAAATTTTGACTGAAAAATTGAACAGGTATCGAGTTGCAGCAAAATTTGTTCCTCGTTTCATGACCCAACAACAGAAAGAAAATCGTGTGGACGTGTGACAACAACTCCTTGGACAATCTAATGACGACGAAACATTTATTCAAAGGATCATAACGGGAGATGATAACATAACAATGGATTGGCAAAGGATCTCCAGGCCCCAGGAAACCACGTCAGTCTCGATCCAATGTCTAAGTGATGCTCACTGTTTTTTCGATTTTACTTAATGGACATTTTGAATTCTTGCCTCAAGGTGAAACGGTGTACCATGTATACTTACAACGGTTACGTGAAGAATCCACAAAAAGAGTTGTGGCGAAACAATTCATGGTTCTTGCACCATGATCCTGCTCCCGCACACTCAGCTTTGTCAATTCGTCAGTTTTGTTCCAAAAGGCAGATTACTGTCCTCATTCACCCTCCTTACTCGCCAGACCTGGTTCCTTGCAATTTTTTTGTATTTCCGAAATTAAAATCAGTGTTAAAAGAACATTTTCAGATTAGTAATAACAAAAAAGCAAATTCATCACAAACTTTAAAAGCCATTTCCAATGAAGCTATCGAGGAGTGCTTCGCGAAATGGAAACACCGCTAGGAGAAGTATGTGAATAGGAGAAGAGAGTACTTTGGAGGAGATTGGAGATTGGGATTGGAGAACCAATAATGGTTAAAATTAATAATAAAGTTCCGTTATTTTCTGAACAGACTTCGTATTCATAAAGTGCACATAAGTCTAGGAGACACAAAGTATATTTCATAAATTTCATTTTTCTAAATGCCTACCGACGCATTGTCATTTAAAATATGACATATTCTTTGTAGGTTATATCTCAGCCACACTCATTTAGGTATATAGACATTGGAATATCGATCTTTAGTCGCCTCTCCTAACAAATCTGGAAGCGGTCTATGCCTGGTGATGATGCTGACTAGTGATTTTAGCTGTTTATTAGATATCGGGGACGTAATTCAACGTTGTAGGAAGCATCTAGCTCGTATAGTTGTCTCCACAATACAATTACATACTTATAAGTACAGTTAAATACCACACAGTACAAAAATAAAGTACAAACAATAATAATAAAATATATAATTGAATACACTACAAAACTTAATATTTATTTAATTTTATTAGTTATTACGCAGTCATTTCACAAAATCTGGGTAGCTGTAATTCATGGCGGATTCCTCTAGGAGGGTGCTGGTTATCTTCTTCATATGTTAAAAACCGTCTTTGGACAGACTCAACACTATGTATGTGGTTATTATAAGTCGATAACCAAATCAACGCACCATAATCCAATTTGGATCGGAGAAAGTAAGACAATAACTTCAACATAGGTATTTATATTTGTAAACATTCACAAATGTAACAAATCCTAGAATATTTATAAATTTATACCAGAAGTAATTTGTTCTATACACGTTACGTACGTAAAATAATAAAAAATATGCCTACATCCTTAACTTTATCCAACCTCTTCAAATGGTATTAGTAATTCGAATGGAATATAGGATCAGTATCAATAGGAACATTATTTGAAATATCATCAAAGAATTTTAATTTGGTAAATTATCAACATAAATTGGTTGATAGCACCTCAATGCAGGTGTATGAAATTTTACTTAGTGTTATTTATATGTATTTATTTATATTTATAGACACCTACTCGTTTAAGTTTTAGGTAGTTAAAATTTATGTATCTAAACAAATTCATTAATAAAAATACAAGTTATTGTGAAAGTTGGAAAACCCACTAAAGGCGTTATAAATTATAGCTACTTAGGTTATGTCTTTGATTGCTAAATAATCACATACAAATATTTCTACAGATAGATGTAACATTAAAAAAAATATTCGATAGCTACCAGATATAAAGTTTTAAATTGTTTTAAAATTTAATTTTTGTAATTTTTTAATAATTATGAAATTTTCTTCAAAAATGCAAGCATAGCCCACATTTCAATATTAATTCATTATAGAGCATTTTAAACCGTATTTGATTTTTGGTAGTGAACTACCAACTTGATGTTTAAATTTATCATTGAGGGAAATATTTTTTAACCATAAGTAGAAATTTATTAACCCTAACAAAAAATAAGCCCCAGAATTAAATAGGCCCCAGAAAGGTTACGCTTCCATTTTTTTTATTACGGTAGCTATAGTAGAATTTTTGCCATAGTTTTTGTCGCGGTTTTTTCTAAAATAACTTTTATGAGAATAGCAGCAAATATCCTTTTTTACTTCAAATAAGGGACTTATTTGAAGTAAACACTAATAAATGATTTATTCGCTACAATTATGTGCACTTAGCTTGATTCAATTATTAACTTTGTTTTTAAAAATTCTCTTCATATTTAAAAAATAAGATGTCTGTAATTGCACAATTTCACAATCCCTTGCCTTTTTACCTTTTAAATATAAAACAAAAATTATAAAGTTAAGCACACTATAGACAATTGTACTACATATAGGTACTCCTTTATATGCATATATTAACCTTCTAATCTTTTACATAACATTTTTTCTTTCACTTAACCGTTAACAGGCAGGCCTCAACTAAAGTCAATCTAGTGCAATAATTAATCAAATTACATTTAGTAGAAAAAATGTAAATAAAAAAAAATATGTAAAAATATGTAAATAAAATGTAAATACTTAAAAATTCAATGTAAGATGTGCCCTATTGTTCTAGTGAAAAATCGACTTGAGGTAGTAAAATCATATTAGTTAAATAATATTTTTATTAAGCTTGGTGGATATGATATTGTAACACTAAATGAGAAAAATTGCTATTATAATACAGATTATCTCAGCAAAATTTTCTTATTAGTAGATTTCCATCAGTGATATATCTATTATGTACAGGATCTAACTAAACTTTCTCCTAAAGGATTTAATATTTTTACTTTAATTCTGTTACTGATACTATCGCGAACACAAATACTTAAATTGGAATTTTAAAGACTAAATGAAGGATAATTTTAATTAGTTCCATTGACTAATTTAGAGACACATTTACAGAAAAAAATCATTCATTTACCGTAAATTTTAAAGTACTTATTTCTATAATAGTTAAATTGATATCAACTTCTAACTGCAGTGGATTGTGTAATACAGAATTTTATTCAATTATATTAAAATTAAATACCTAGAAAGGTGTGTCTTTATGTTAGGTATAAGTAAGAATTGTTTAAATTATCATTGTCAGTTCAGTTTTATTTGTTATGCTCTTGTTTATGGTAAATAACGCGAACAAAGATTATAAATACTTTAAAACTAATGTTTTCTGTAGCGGTAATCTGTCAAGTATATAAAACTTATGTATGATGATTTCGCAATCATTTATTTAAAATTTTGGACGTCTAGAAATTTTCTCCTATAAAGTATATTTAATTACATTACCTGCAACAATTCTCAACTAATATTGTTACAAAAGTTGTTTGTTCCCTTATGTAAATATGTACTATTAAAGAACATTTTTTTTATTTGTACATATTAAACCAGATAGATATAAAAAAAATCATTGTTTTAAAATTATGAAACAAGATTCATCAAAATTTCGTTTAAGAAAACTCATTTTTTATATTTGACTGATAATAATAATCAGACGAATCAATTTTAAACAAATTTCTTTAATAACCTTTATTCTCTATAATTCTAAGAATAAAAATGTCAATGCTTAAATTTTTAGAAACCAAATGAAATGACGATAACCATGTGCGTTCCCTTTTTATTCTTGCTTACAGTGTTTCGAGTCAGCTAGACCATGATTTAATGTTTATTTGAATTTAATTTAAGTAATAAATTTGGTTACTGACCTTGCATATTTTTTATTACGTCAAAGTTTTGCTACCGGTTAACAACATTGACAGTACCTAATTTTTTTAATTAAAATTAACATTCCTGTATTGTTACGCGGAATAATACCAGTCTTTTCATGGTAAACGTAAAAAGCATTAATATTAAAATGGGAAGATTCTAGGTAAATAACATTATGTAACATATTTTCATTACGTCACTGTTTCGCGTAGAAGCGAAAGTGAAATTTTGTTTAATAGAAAATTAAATGATGTTTAGTGATAGTAGTACATACTATTCCCATAAGCAATGTTTAGTCCCAATTTACTTATATTGTAGCGTTCTTAAAGATAGTAAATTTCATCTAAAATTTCAATTTATGCAAATAATTTGATTCAAATTAACATACAGTATGATACAACCAAGGAAGAATTTTTATGAAATAGGTTATTATTATTGTTAAAAAAGCTGCTTATGTTCAAATGTATAAAAAAGTACTGGGCTAATATATACAGGATGTCTTTTGGAAAACGATATATTGTTTATTAATTTGGGAACAAATCAACTATCTTTCCGATTATTTTTTTGCAGAGGACACCTTGAACATAAAAACTACATATTTGTAAGTTTGTACACAAGCAATTTTTTGACAAAATTTTTCTCATAAAATGAAAAATTAAAAGCTTTTCCCTCTTTTCAATACCATCTGTGGACACTCTGTATAATTTTAATCTAAGCGTCAATCTATGACACAACTTTCAATGTACCTGCAATTATTATAATTACAAAAATATGTAATAGTCTAATAATATTAAAGAATTGTTTGGATTATAACAGTAAAAACACGTATTTTTATATTTTTGTTAATATTGATGTAAAATATTATTCAGCATTTTAAAGATAGCTGATGTTTACTAGTAATATAACTAAGGCTGCCAGAGAGAGCCACAATTGTAGTGTATTGTAGACAATTTAATTTGTTGCTTTTTAATAAATAATGCGTACGCCTATGTCCAGCGGCTCAGTTCTGACAGTCCTAAGTGCTCATATAAGTGTATAAAAATATTTTCGGTATTCAGATATTTTTATTGTTACTTGCTCATTTTGTTTTTATATACTTACAATAAAGATTTAATTTCATATTATTTTGTTTTATGGGAATATTTGGCCATCTTTTAGTTTTAATATGTCGTTTCTAATTTAGAAAATCTGTCACAATCAATTCAATTGGCAAGCCAAGAAGGATGCAACCTCTTCTGAGCTGGCACCCAACAATAAAATTTGTCGTGGTAACTCCGAAGTTTATTTATCGCAACAAATAATTTGTTTATTTCACTACCTTTTTACAATTTGGGAGTTTTTACTTTACTTTGAACTTTGATTTTTAAGTTTAATTTCTATTTTAATGACACAGAGTTGTGTGGCAACGCGACAACGAACTAAGGTGTTTTTGCTTTGTTACCAGGGCTTTTTATAAGTTCGTTTAGTCTTCAGCAAAAGCTGATGAGGTGTAATTAAGTTTCCTAGAAGTCCTTGGTAACTTGACAATATTCCTTTGTTCTAGAGCTTATCTTTATACAATACAATGTTGCATTATAGTTTGAAATAATTCTAAGTCCGAAATGAATACAGTTGAATTTTCATATAACATACATATAAATTTAATGCATTTAACTACGTAATTGTAGAGTTATATAAAAATTTTGTTTATATTTATAAATAAAACTAATATCAATCAATCAATTATAAAATTTTGGATTTATATTGTTGCAAAGATGTATTGCTGAATATTGAACCTTTAGTATTTATTTCATAGTTAATAGTCAGGCATAAAACCTGTCTTCACACTAGAGAGAGAGAGAGAACTGCTTAAATATTAAATATAAAAATAAGCAAAATCCTTAAAATTTTTATGTAAATTTTATGTAACCCGTTGTCCAAAAAATAAGGTGAATTTGTTTAAAAAACAAAAAATCTTTATGCTTCCAAATCAATTTCCCCACCCAATATAATGCCAACTTATACCAACGTTTTTTCCAACTCTCGAAACAGTTCGAAAAGTCCTTTTCCAGTATGGTTTTCAATGCTTCTGTCGATTCGGCTTTTATTTCCTCGATCGAGTCCAAACGGTATCCACCGAGTGGTCTTTTGAGTGTAGGGAATAGCCAGAAGTCACTTGGTGCTAAATCAGGAGAATACGGTGATTGCGGAACGATATCAGTTGAATTTTTGGCCAAATGGTCTTGAAATCTTGATGATGTGTGAGCCGGTGCATTAACATGATGCAAAAACCAAGAGTTGTCTGTCCATAATTCCGGCCTTTTGCGGCGAATAGCATCACGGAAATGAGACATAAGACTCAAATAATATTCCTTGTTAACAGTTTGGTCGGTTGGAAGAAATTCATAATGCACTATGCACGATATTCACTCGATTAATCAACTGTTTTCGGGTCGTAAGCGTAGATCCAAGTCTCGTCTCCAGTAATTATGCGTTTCACGACGTCTGGGTAGTCAGAAATGATTGTTTCACAGATGACCCTGTTTTTCCAAAAAGTTGATAATCCGGGCTTATTAGACCAAACACATGCTTGTTTCAAAAATCGGGCCTAACTCGAATATTATTAGCTTAAAATTAAGTAAAAAATACAAAGAATAGAAGCCTAAATTTATGTATTTGTAGAGGTCGACCGCCATATTGTTTATAACAAAAGAAAAAAAATAATTGCTCTTTTTTGAGTTTTTCGCTTATATCTCCGAAAATAAGCCTCTAATCGGGATGAGGTATACTTATCGATTTTGTTCCTGAGGAAATTTGCTATAGGGAGTGGCTTTTGCAAAAGCTCGCCATTTTTTTACATTGCAGAATTAGCGGTGAAAAAAAAATGTGCAAGCAAGTTTATTACAAAATATTAAATAGAACAGCCAAAATACCGTTTAAAAAAATCATCGACCCTAGTTACCATTTTTTTTTGTTTTTTTTTTGTTAATAACTTTTTTATTTTGCAACTTAAAAATCTGAAATTTACACACACGCGAGATATTCGATCCTTTTTTACCGAATTTCGATATCTTGACTTGGGCAGAAGATATACGCGCTCGCGTTTTCGACTTTATAATTTTGCAATAGGCCGCCATTTTGATGGGGGCCCGGATTGTGGGTATTGGTTGAG
Source organism: Anoplophora glabripennis (assembly GCF_000390285.2). Classification (NCBI taxonomy): domain Eukaryota; kingdom Metazoa; phylum Arthropoda; class Insecta; order Coleoptera; family Cerambycidae; genus Anoplophora; species Anoplophora glabripennis. The sequence goes on along the minus strand of NW_019416210.1, from coordinate 806,094 downwards.
CAACCCAGCAGTTATCTTTTCCTGTAGTTTCATCCAATTCCAGTCAAATTTGCTCTTTTTATTTAATTCTGAAAATTTTCCACATTTTTTTTCACCGCTAATTTTGCAATTTAAAAAAAAAAATTGCGAGCTTTCGCAAAAGCGTTTGCTTGTAGCAAATTTCCTTAGGAACAAAATCGGTAAGTAAACCTTATGTCGATTAGAAGCTTATTTTCGGAAATATGTGTGAAAAACTGAAAAAAGAGCAATTATTTTGTTTAGGCTTTTATTCTGTGTATTTTTTACTTAATTTTAAGCCCATAAAATTCGAGTTAGGTCCGATTTAAAAAAAACTAATTCACCCTGCCTATGAGGGGTTTTGGTATCAAACGAGATTTGACGCGTCTAAGGCACAACAAATCTTTTAAAATGATATTTACCGAATCTTTTGAAATGCCAACAGTGTCAACAAGGTCTCTTATTGTTAATCGACTGTTTTCGGGCACAAGATCTTCGATTTGATTAACGTGTTGTTCATCAGTTGACGTTGACGGTCGTCAAGGATGCTGTTCATTCTTAAAGCTTTCTCTGCCTTCTTTAAAGTCTTTGTGCAACTTGTAAACATTTTTTTTTTCGACATAATCTCATCACTAAAGGCTTTCTGTAACAACATTAACGTTTCCGCGGCAGAATATTCATTCCGCAAACAAAATTTTATGCAAATTCTTAACAAAATCGGACATAGTGAAAATCGATAAATTCACTCTCGTATGTTTACAAAAACACGAGTATCTCTGCAGCAATTGAAAAACTCTGCCTAGATATCAAGGACCGTACTACCAACCAACAAAAAAATAATTGTAATTCCATAATACTCGCAAATTTTAAATAAGTAATTTACCTTATTTTTTGGACACAGTTTTTTTATACAGAGGAATAAACATACATTGACTAGAATTTCTCAAAACATGCAGTCATATGCATTTTTGTGATTAATATGCCGCATACACTTGCCCTATACCAAAACGCACAGTTACCCCGTACCTAAAGCACACACTTTTAAACACATCTTTTTACTAAGTGGCAAAGAAAAAATGCAGCACTTGTTTATTTTTATTTACAAACAGTTTAAGTAAATACATGGAAAATGTAAAAATATTTCCATTAATTCTTAATATTTACAGTACAACTACCGCTTTGCTGATCTTGTTATTTCAGTTAATAAAGAAATTTAAGGAAATATTTTTTACATTTTATCATTTTAATGCAACTCCTTATTAAACTTTAATTCTTTCAGGAATTTTACCAGAAGCTTTGAGAACCAACTGTCACAGATGTACCGAAAAACAAAAGACGGTGACACTTCGAGCCATCAGACGATTGAAGAAAGAGTACCCCAAAGTATGGGCCCAGCTGGAAAAACAGTGGGACCCTGACAGCAGCTACATATCCAAATTCGAATCGACTTTCGGTGGCAAACCGGTCGAATCCAGTCCAACGCCATCCGTCCAAATTGTGAACAGATTCGCCTCAACAGAGAACGATAACAAGACCGTTCAGAATACCATAAGTCAGCTTTTCACTACGCCATTGCCCACGTCTACAAGCACCAGGACAAGTACCAGTAGCACTACCACTGCTACTACTGGTACAACTACTAGTACAACTACTAGTACAACTACTAGGACAACCACTAGGACAACTACTCCTACCACAAAGACCACAACCACTAAACCTACTACAGTTAGTACCAAAGCCACACCCGTAACAAAAGCCACTATTGATGATTTTGGCACGATAAGTACCATCAAACTAAACATTAACACAATTTCAGCATCTGCTAAACCTAAAAAGCGCCCTAGACCAAATATAGGACAAAGTATACAAGCTACGGTGAGTTTAGGGACTAACATTGTGGGGGACTTGGTAAGGGGTTTGGGAGCTATTGGGAACAGGGTGGTTGAAACAGGAGCGGAAATCGCAGGCGTGGTCCTGAAAAACATCGCAAGGCCACTTTGAGCTTTCGCTAGTTTCATCCAAGCTACTAACCCATCTATCCATGGAAATGGAAAACAAATATCTGCATGGAAATCAACCCTATCTGAAATACGGTGGACCATATACGCAACTATTTGTTTTCTATGATCTGTGATTTCATGCAACTATTAATCAGTGTCATGTCATACATTAGCGGCTTCTTTTTAGGTGGAAGTGGTGAAATCTATAGAGAAAATGGTTAATCAGATAGCACGGGAAAAATTGGAATTCATTAGTCGTCTACTTACTGGATAGCGTTAATTTAACGATTTTTTTAGAAAACTACTGACTGAAGACGTGATAAAATTGTTATTAAGACATTATTGTTTCTATTTATCCATTTTTTGTAAACTTTTTGACCCTAAGAGAAGATTTGTGGACAAAGTTCATAAAAATAATAAATTTTACGAATATCCAGATACGTAAAGCAGTACTTAGTGGCCAAAATCTATTTTAAAGATGAGTGAAAGTAATGAATTTACACAGAGGGTGTTGCATTATTCCACCGACTCCAATTGTACAAGTAATTCTCTGATAAAAAATTTGGAAAAAAGTAAAGATTTATTTTCATTTGTTCTGTACGTTTCCTGGTTCATGAATTGATACGTGTTCTGTTCTTTTGCTGACCCATTAGGTTAAACTATATTATAGTTTGAGTCAGTGTAGTCGCTACAAAAAAAGGAAAAGTTTTCCTAATTCAGCAGACATGAACTTTTCATTTTATTTTTAGTCAAATAGTTGCTCAAAATTCCGACAGTGGGATATTGCAATACCATGTATATCGATGTAGAAACCTTTTGTATTGTATAGGAACAGTTCATACCATAAAAAAGTATATTATATATTTCACAATCAACCCTCATGATAGTGTTTAGTTCTTCCTCCATAAATCTAATATTTGTTTGTTGTTGTGAATAACTTCCTCATCACAATCCTTTCATAGACAATCACTTTACTACTAATAAAGGTCAATTCGCACCAAGCCAGTCACGTCCAATCTTGTCTGACGCTACTGGAATCAATTACTAAAAAAGAAAAGAAAAAAACAGCAGTTTGGTTTCATTATGAATACAAATCCAGTGGTAGCGAATCTTGTGCTAGACTGGTGCGGAGCGAAATGATACTAAATTTTATCAATATTACAGGATAGTAAGAACAACGATTAACGAATACTTATATTTATTGTGAACACAGTATAGCAACACATTTTACTTTATAATATGAAATTATTTATCCGACTTGCCAATTTTGCTGTGGTGTAATTATTTTTTTATAATTCCTACCACGACGGCAGTATGTGTGCCAAATAAATGTTGTTATATATTTTGATAATTATGTCATTGAATAAAGTAAACTTTTGTAGAAAAATTGGATATTTATTTAGCAAATCTGATAGCAATTGAATTCGCTGTTAATTGAAAAATTTCCGGGTTAGTTGCCACGTCATTAGCTTGGATCTCATGACGTTTTGAGAGACACATCGCTCATTTCTTCAGAAGAGAACATTGAAATTAGAAATTTAGTCCTCTGGTTGGTATTTACGCATGGCTTGTAGTTGCTAGCCTGTTTCGTTTCCAAATTCAATGAAATTGAAATTGAAAAAATTGAAATTGAAATTATCTCGAATTTTCTCGTTAAACTACGAGGTCTGTTCAAAAAATAACCGAACTTTCTGAAATACGCGCTAATGGAGATATTTAGTGATATGCAGATGGCAGCATTGCGTTGCGCATAACCTCCTTGGATTGTTGATATCTCATTTAGTTTTCTTGATGGTGTTATTTGAGTGCAACGTGTTTAAGAGTTAGCGGCGATTTTTGAAATGCGCGATTTTTTGGAACAATGTGGCAACGTGAAATTTTGCTTGAATCTGCTGAAAACTTTCACGGAAACATTTCAACTTTTGAAACAAGCTTACGAAGATGGTGCTCTGGGTAGTACTCAATATTACGATTTAAAAGCAGTCATCAGTCAATTGAAGATGATCCTCGACCAGGAAGGCCTTCAACTGATGACTCCCACATTCAGAAAGTCAAAGATCTGGTGCGTGCAAATCGCCTATTGACTCAAAGGAATGGAAGAAGAGGTTAGCATGAAATTTTGACTGAAGAATTTAAAAATTTACGGTTACGACATTGAGACAAAACGTCATCACAATGTATTGACAAAGGATCTCCACTCCCCAAGAAAGCACGTCAGATTTGTGCCAAAAATCAGATTACTATTATTCTTCACCCTCTTTATTCACCAGACCTGGTTCCTTGCGATTTTTTCTTATTTCCGAAATTAGAATCATTGCTGAAAGGACGCCGTTTTCAGGCTATTGTTGACATCAAAGCAAATTTGTCACAGACTTTATATTAAAGGCTATTTCAAATGAAGCTATGACTACTTCACCAAATGGAAACACCGCAGGGAAAAGTTTGTGAATAGGGTAAGGAAGGGGCGTACTTTGAAAGAGACAAGGACCAATTATGTATAAAATTAATAATAAAGTTTAAACAGACCTCGTAAATATATCAAATGCACCAAACCAATAACTTATCTCATTCATGTGACTGTTTAAAAAGGTTAGAACAATGTCAGAATGAATAAAAAATGTAGTTTATTGTATGCAGTAATGTATAATGTATAAATACCCAAAAGTTTGATGAAAATCTTACACAGTCATTGTCATTTTTTAAAACTATTTCGTATTATGTGATTATGAAAACTTATTGACTATTGAATAGAGAATGAGAAAATATCTGTTAAACTGTTAAAAATTAAAATAACATGTCAAGAGAATATCAAAAAACAGTAGGAACTTAACAAATTTCCTCTTGATAAGGTACTACGTACACAATAACTAGTCCTAAATATAATTAGAATTTTAAGGTGATATAATTTTTAATCATAAATACAAAGTTCATGTAATTAAAAGTAATCAAAACAAATTCTTATACTCGTAATATTTCAAATAATTAACTTGGTCAAGGTAATCAACAAAATTAATACCATTTATATTTTATTTTGTTGTAAACCAAAGTAAATGATTAAATAATGTGTTGTGATGGGATATCCTATTATATTATATAGAATTAGGCAATTCCTAATTAAAAATGGAAAAATCCCTCTTTACAAAATAATGATTGCGCTTAAGAAAAAAACCCGAAAACTGCAACATGAATAAAGAAACAAAAGAAAATTTATTTTAGAATGTTGAGTAATTTATACAAACTAAACATCCAAAAAAATTCTAATTAGATTCATTGATATAACAATGATGATAGATTAATTTTAGCATCACTTCAAATTCCTTAATTCTTTTCTGTATTGTGTCATAAAAATATATTTTCAAATTTAGCTATTTACAGAGCACAGCACAATACATATCAGTACAGTCATGGTTGGTACAGATGATTGTTGATAACATCTTTATTGTACATGTCCCCAAACCTGCTTCTGTGGAACGTGAATATATTTGTTTACATCTGTATAATATATTTTCTGTTAGGTAGTGAAGTCGATGTGAACATATTTTAATTGCTGTTGCATTATCTTTATTAATGAATCAGTTTTAATTTTATTTGAACCAAACCATAAGTAGTGATTATATCTAATTTGCATGTAAAGGTGCAAAAACAATTTCTATAAGAAATTTAAAAATCCCGCCACATTCATAAATCCACAGAACAGAGAAGAATATATTCTTAAAACGATTAACTTCCTCAAAGTCACATTTCTTTACCTCCATAAAAATGGTTCATAAAGAAAGTGTATGCTATTATTAATTTGCTTTATACTATGTTATAGAGTTCTTTTGCGGTATTGCAAAAAAACAAGAATTGTAAATATGCAATTTGTTTATTGTCATCATAATGCAACCAGTATTACTGTTGCTTGTATGTTTAGTTGCATCCAACTTGCAAATATAAACATAATAAAATTTAACTTTATAGTACACCATAAAGTCGATACGTAAGTTCAGTCGTAAGTTCAGTTTACTAAAGAGTAATTACAAAAATTGGATATATAGTATATAATGGAATATGGAATATGTATGTATATACAGGGTGATTCAGAACTTATCCAAAAAAAAATTCTGGATGTACAGGGGACCCTTACAAATACAATTTTGTAAAGAAAAAATCAAAAAGGTCAGTTCGAAATTGATTTAAAAATACACTTCTGCACGGCACTGGAAACTGGTCCAGTGTAAAACCTGACCTAGCACAATGCGACCGTCATGGCGGTGTGATAAAAACGGACAAAAACTTTCGCAAGGAAAGAAATATGTTAATAAAATTTTATCGCACCTATTTTATATCGGCAAATTCAACTGCTTTTGCCGTTATTAATTAATAAAATTAATTTGTGTTTTTAAATAATAAAATCATTTGACATACCCGATGCTGCAACAGCAATTGTTCAAAATTTTATCCACTCACGTGTAAACACATTTGGGTCCGTCTTACTCACTTTCTACGAACTAACACAAATGATATCTTGCTTCACCATAACACAAATACTTCACCATAATACAAATGTTGTCTTGCTTCACCATAAATTAAAACGATATCCATCAACTCTGAGTTGCTATACACGCAAGCCATTTTTGACACTAACTATTAAAAAACTGACGTAAATACCACAGATAACAGGTAAAAACTACCGCAATGACGGATTTCAGTATTAGGAGTCACATGGCTCTCCACGCGTATTGCGAATGACGCTAGAGACTACAGTTGTCCAGCTATGTAGTGGTTTAATGTGCTATAACTTCAATATTTTTTTTCTCAGAAACTATAAAGATTTTACAACATTTTTTTTTACAATATTGACTCCATTTCTCATGCCGCATCTATTCCCAAATTTTTTTGGATATGTTGTGAATCACCCTGTATATGTTGCTACTTTCCCAATCGGGGAGCTTGTTATATTCAATATAGGTACCTACTGAATTCGTTCGAATCTCTTTACATCCAAACATTTTGTCCCCATCTTCCTAACATATTGAAATGAGATAATAATTGTTTACATATCTCAAATTACAATTAAATTCGAATTTTCGTAGATAAATCTAAATATGTTATGACTTCGCAATCGAGAGAGACGCGTTTATAAAAATTGGATATGATAACCACAAAATAAAACACCGCTTAATTGCCAAAAATTTTGTCACCGAAGCCCTGTTTTAGGGAGTGAAAGCTTTTACCAGAATGGAATTACTTAATTTTGATAGATACCACTATACTTCTCTAACATCCCAATCCAGAGGGGTATATACAAAAATTAGATATGATATTATCGTGGTTGTGTATCGCTGGCTTCATATTCTTCAGCCAACATGGGCCCACGTTAGGCGCCATGTCGCGGTTGGGTATTGGTCCCGGCTGTTGAGACCAGCCAGCTTCTCCCCTAAGCATCATCATTGGGTCAAGATGGGTATGATGGGATGGGAAGGACCGTGTAGTCCAAGTACCAGCGAGTTGGGCGCCTGTTAGGAGACTAGAGGGTTCCCTGCCCTGGCATCTTTACCCTCTCCCTCTTGATGAACGGCCCGGCGGCCATCATCGAGGGGAGGTGAGATTTTCGGTCCCCCACCATCGTTCTGAGTTCAATATACCTAGTTGGTGATTTCACGATCTATTTGTTTGAGGTTGCGACCGAGTCGGCCGTCGGAGCACTTCACTAATTTGACTACCACTTAGGACTTTAGAAACGTGGTTCAGACTTTTGTTTCACCCTGTATGCACTTGGTTCGGGTCTGATATCCTAGTGTCTGAAAATCACTGTCTTTTGTCCACTACTTTTTAATTCACTGTGTACGGACTCCTTGGAGTGTCGGTACTGAGGCTTGAATAAGCTTGGTGCAGCATGGAGCTGACCGAGAGCGTTAGAGCTTGGGGCTTGTGTGTATTTGTAGGCGATTAGTAAATGTATATCGTTTATTTAAAGGATGCTGATAGTACAGAATGCTTGCTATAGGATCGAATTCTTTTCATATTTCGAGTGCTCGACTCTAGCCAGGAACTGTGTCCTGGTTGATAGACTTCAATTGCCGCGGGTGCGCGTTCAATCGCCTGCAGGGTGAATCCCGGTAGAACAGCTGCTGTGTGGATAGGTTCAGTGACATCTCGTTTGAATTTTTTCCTGGTCTGGTCGCTCGGCCGTGGTTGGTCATCTGAAATAAAATCAATTAATTCCGACCTGAAGGTCTCGCGGGAGACAGCTTTGGCGGTGATCCATCCTCTTTGAAAATTTCGAAAGGGTGGTGAAAAATGTATTTCCCTCGTCCTTCGTAGGCGCGCGGCGGTCCCAGGGAGGCTTCGGCGCAGCAAATGGTTCTATTCCGATGACGCGGGGGTGGCTACGCCGCGCCGGCTCAATGACGTCCTGGTGGCTCGACGGTAGAAATTTCGAAAGGTCGGAAAATTTTTGGAAAGATCAGTGATTTTGGGGCCATTTTGCTGGTGTAGCGGCCATCTAGGTACCTTCGTAGATTGAATTGAACGGCTTGTTGACGATAGAAGACAGTTCGTAGCGTCTGAGGAGTTTCGAGTATATTTTCGAAACATTCGCCTGATTTGAAGTGCACCTTATGTTCTACGAAAATAAGTGAATTTGCATAAACTTACCTTATGTGAAAGCGAAAGTATTTTTGTAACTGAATATTTCCAACATCTACGCCAATGGACGAAGAGAATTGTAAGTATAATATTTACATTAACGCTAACATGTTTTTGTAATTTGTATTTTAATAATTGGGAATAGATTATACGAAAACATGAATACAAATAAATAATATATTATAAATACTGTTGAAACTATCTACCATTTAGACGGATACGAAAATTTACAAGTCGAGGAAAATTAATGTGTACTATCTGTATAATTTTGTTATAGCCTCTATCCTCTAAGAATATTTTTGTTTCATTTTGAATACATTGGACAAAATTTTTCTTCTGTTTCCACAAATATCTCGTAAACCACGGATCTAAAGTTTCCACATAAAAAATAATCCATTTGATTTAAGTCTGGAGAATGTGATGGCCAATTTACAGGAACGTCATGACCTCGACCTATCAGATTTATTTGTATTCTGCTGATGATTCAAGTAATTTTGAACAATTAATGAAAAATGTGGTGGAGTACCGTCGTCCATAAACCACGCAATCGATTTTGTAGAGGTAAATCCTCTAGTCTAGTCTCATCCGTGAAATGAACCATTTTTGTATGTGCTTATGTTGTAGGTACAGAGTACACCGAGATGCAGCCGAAAAGACGAAAGAAACTGCATATAAGATCAATGGAAGAAAATGCTAAGAGTTATCTGGGTGTGTAAAGCTGGTTGCATAACACTGATATGTTTTATTGTTATCAAAAACAATAGAATGCCAAAACCAAGGAGATTATGTTATATTTATACAATTTTTTAGTATATTAAAAAGTAATTAATTTTAATTAAAAAATTTAAAATTCATTGTAGAGTTATTACAAAACTAATTTTTTACTACGGCTACTGGAAATTTTGAAAACGTTATTTTAAATGTTCTTGCTTTTTCAATTATATTTATTGAGTTGTTAAAAGAAACATGACTTTAACAACTACGGGTCAACAACCCGTCAACCTATGCAATTTGACAAATAATAGTTTATGCGAAAGCATAGAACGACCTGTTTGTGTTGCAGTTAAAAAATTATAACAAATGGTCCACTGAATTGTTGTAAATTGTCGTGCTTCGCTGCACGTCTAATAAAAACATACCTTTATATCTGAGTTTAAAGTACAACATAACAATTTAGAGAATTGTATAAAATGTACATATAATAGATATATTCTTTAACAGTTTGTTATTAAACAAATAGTTTTATACCTAAAGATCAATATTAAAAAGTACTTTGTTACAGATGTAAATTAATTATAAATATACCTATATCAACAAAATTATGGACGAGCTGCTATAAATAGCAGCGGTTACTGCACAATTTATTGGAACATATTTTCGGAAAACAACCTTAAGTGATTTAAGAGATTTACTTTAAAGCAACACATACAAGGGTAAATATATTTAGGGTATATTTTCAACTAAATTAGAACAACAACAAAATGCATGGAGTTCTTAATAATGTATATGCCTCGAAACATAAGAAAAGAACGAAAAAGAACATTGGAATTTAAACCCTAAAATTATAATAAAATTAAAAATATAAAATTATAATAAAAGTAAAAAACAATTTACAAAATTTATTCGAGTTTTAAACAACTATATTCAAAGACTGCTTCCTGAAATACACTACACTAAAAACATAAAAAGCGTTTTTTTTTAATCTGAAAATATTGAATATTTCAAATATTAGTACCTGTATCATTAATTAAAAACACAATTAGCATAAACGTTTTCTCACAATGTGTATACCTAATTATAACCCATACCGAATAATAAGAATTGTAGTTGTTGCTGATGATTAATATTATTCAGCCATCCAAACATTTAATTTTATGTGCATTTAAATCGAATTAAAAATGTTCAAGTTTTTCTTATTAGGGATCATTAACTGAGTTTGTATTTTACTTTACAGAATTTGGAAACTAGGTACTAGGTGCTTATTTCTGAAAGATCTACTGCAAATTACTTAATATGCATTATTATATCAGCAAAAGCTGGTCAGGAGATAATCAGATCAGAGCAGTCTGTTTCAGTCAATTACAGCGGGGGCAGGTGTTCCTTAGGGATGTGATCTGGGGCCCTTTTTATGTCTCATCCTTATCGATGACATTAATGCGTATCTCCAGCATAAAACTCTATATTGATGACCTGAGGTTATCTTTTTCTATTGCATATCTAGTTCCATCCCAGATGATTTAACAATTTTAAACAGATGGTGCTCTTAAAATAAATTGTTTCTCAAGCTGTCATACATTCTCGCAATGAAGATCTGTTATATATGATATAAACTTAACTCGATGCAGTCGCTTTAGTAGTCTAGGAGTTACTACATTTGATTCGAAAATGATATGGCTGAATTTAGGATGCATTCTAAATGGAAAACAGTTTACGGATAAGTTAATCCTTCTAACGTGCCTTCATAAATGCCTGAGACATTAAGGAACACAGACTTTCCTAAAACCAAGTAAATCTCTGGACACAGCTTCATAAAATCTAATTAACAGTCCCATATCATAATGTTAATATCAGTTATGAAATTTGGTAAGTTTAGTAGACTTAACACTACAAATTTTTTAAAATTTGCTCATCCAATGGTCAACTGCGTTCTTTATGTCTCGAACATTTATGAAGGTACCTACAGCACTTAGCCTTTAAATTTACATTTAAACTTAAATCAGTAGATGGAACCCTGTTCAAAAACGTTTTTTCAAGTTTCTGTGGTACGAAAACGATGGAACTTGATATAGGTACCTACTAAACTTTTTAACTAATGATATTGTGGGCAATAACTATTCTGCGGACTTGAGCCTCATCCAATAGTAAATTGCACCCTCTATATCTGGTAAACAGAAGATTATTCGTCAACTGAATCGCCAAACATATACCGGTTTTAAACTTACTAGTCCTTATACGTCATATTTATTACTGCTGTAATTCCCTACTACAAAAAAAAATTATCAAGTTTTCTCCGTAGTGAAAGGTGTCCCAAAAGAAACTCAGAGGATAATTTCACAAGCCGTATGGCAGGTTACACCATCCTGATGGAACCACGTCCAAGTCTGATACGAGAAAAAAGTGTCCAAAAAATAGAAAATTGAAAATATCTCTAAAAATAGTAACGGCAACCCCAACAATGCTTATATGGCTTGAAAAAAAATCTACATACGACAGAGTAAAAAATACGGTATATTCCATTTAAGTTAACAAAGTTATAACTGTTTGAAGCTATCAAAATGTAACAGCAAAAATGAAACACCTATTATTAAATGTTTTAATCTGTTGGTATACCATAATTTAGAGTACCTATGCCCTTTACAGGTACCAATAATCCGCTTGATATTACGCTCCGGAAAAGAGTTACTAGCATCTCCGCGGAACCTTGCATCTGTCAAATTTTTCTTTAAAAATATCTCAAAATCTATAACTCCTAGGTATAGGGAATATTTAATAAAGTGGCCCTCAAATTTAACGTAGAATATGAAAATGCAATAATATATAGCGTGTTCCATTTAAAATAACGAAGTTGTTGTCGACATCCGGTATAACCGGAAGTGCAGAAGAGTTCGACGCAGTTCTGGGTGGGACACCTTGTATATATTTTTTTTAAATAAACCTTGTCCCTTAATGCAGCTAAGTCAAGCCTATGTGAATAATTATTATAATATTGCATAAAAATCAACAATAAGAACATTTTAATTCCCAGTATTCTTTATTGTTGCTAGAAATTTCTTGATCAATATTGCTAGCTACACCAAGAAAAAATCACTTATTCATGGACGATAAGAAGAGGAAGAATGATGATAATAAAGGATTTTGTAGAAACATAAATCACCTTTGTTAAAATTTTTATCCAGTATCAATTTTTTGTTTTAAAATTTTTTTAAGAGGATTTAATTACGAACGTTAAAAACCGTGAAATAAACCAATTTCGATTAATTTAGACCTTCGTACAATGAAATAACGTTTTTACTAAAATATGCAATATATAGATATTTTTTTACTTTTATAAATTAAGAATGCAACTTAGTTACACTTTTCAGTTTGACCGACCCTGAACCATCCTATTATTTACTAAATTCTTAAAGAAAATATGTACGATCAACGTTCTTCTTCGTAAAACTTGAAATGTATACTCGAAAAAAGAAATAAATAACTGATTCTTATTTATAATTTTTATTTGTCTATATTTTCCAAACAAAAGCGTTTGTTATTCCCACCGGGTACAGTTGAATGACAATCTTTTAAGTAACCTGGGCAACCCATTACAGCAACAAAACTCTCGCTAGAAATGTGGGTCAAGCCGTGTTTGACGAATTAAGTTTTCTTACAATCAAATCACGTGACGTTCTTACACTTTCCTGCAACTGCTTCCAGCCCTGCTACATATATAATAGAAAATAAGGTGTCCAAATAGATTCTGTGCATCTTAACAATGCAACCTTTCAGTGCTGTGATCTTCTGCGCCCTTGTGGGGTTGGTTTTGGCCGATAACAAGTACACCAGCAAATATGACAATGTGGACGTTGAGAAAATTCTGACCAACGACAGGGTCTTGACGAATTATATCAAGTGCTTGATGGACGAGGGCCCCTGCACGCCCGAGGGAAGAGAATTGAAAAGTGAGTCGTTTATGCATATTCATTAATTTTTTTCACATATTTACTAAATTGAGGCTATTTTCTTTCCAGAATTCTCATTTGTTAATTAAAATACTTACGTGTTAATTTCAGTGTACAAAAGACAAAATGTATCGAAAAGTTTTAGTGAAGATAGTGAATCTTGAATTTTAATGTAGTCCGCAAATATATTTGTAATAATAAACATATTATAAATTCTCAATTAATTAATGAATCTCAAATAGAAAACATTAAGTTTTATGTAAAAATTATTTATTTGTTTATTCATTCCAAACCGGCAGTTATGAATAATTACAAGAGAAAATTAAATATACGTATAAATTTTACAATAATCATGCATAGTACATATAAAAATACAAAAAATCCCATTAAAAAATAATAAATATAACAAATAGTAATAGTTAAATTGAGGCGCTTACTGCAATAGTGGCCTAAGTGTGAAAATACAGATTTCGGGAGAGAGATTGATAGTTTAAAGTACAATAACGTTACTGACTTGTTACCCTATGTACCTCCAATTTTTCACAAGTTTTATATTGATCTACGAGTAAAACAAAATATACTCATAAATACAGATGATGATCCCAATGGACTATACGATCCTGTAGAATTCTCTTAATGGAGATAAGAAGAATAACTTATTATGTTTAATATACATATATTTATACAGTTATATTATATAGTTACAGAACGAATATTTCCTATTGATTTTTCAATAAAAGTTGTTAGTATAGTTTCATAATTTTTGTTTTTAATTGACCTAATATTCTTGAAATTATATAATAACCTGCACAAGTGGCCTATGTTTCTTTGGTAATGTTCGGTGTTTTATAATGTAAAATTATATGGTATGTTGATTACCAATGAAAGTGGTGAACCTTTTCCCAAATTTAAAATAAATGTATTAAATTGCTTCTCACTGCAAGAACCATTAAAAATATCACTATATTTTAAACCTTAATTATTCACAAATGCTATTTTTTAAGTTAGGCCACTATTGCAGTAAACGCCTCAATTGAAACTTAATGTAATGTAATGTAATGGTAAGTTTTGCCAAACTTTAATGGCGTGTTCTACCGATGAAAATAATCAAGTTTTGCCCTATAAAAATATTTGATAGGACACCTCCCTAAATAAATGTTAAAACTTCAAATATTTATATGATTTTGACTGGCAAAAAATATTTAGTGATAAAATTTTGGGGATGACATTTTTTTAGTAGGGACTATTTTTTCATGGTTAATTTATTCCAAAACACTCTCCAGTGGCGAAGTTATTGGGGGAGCATGGGACCTTTTTTGAAAAAAAGCCACTGGTTTTTTAAATAATTTTAAATATTTTTAAAATGTACAATCAATTTGTGGCAATAAAGTATTCTTGTAAAATATTCGCAAAATTTACTGGTCATTAAATAATTAGGAAATCAAGTAAGAAGATACTTAAGTACCTACGTTGCTATTTAACATATTCTCTCAAAAATATTTGGTACTGAATTTAGTGTTACACATTTATCAATCAATAGAAAATAATAAAAAATTTCAATTTGACGTCACTTTAATTAAGTCAATAATAAAATATATAAATGATAAGGGCCCTAAGTTAGAACCTTGAGGTGTTATAAAATAAGCATCAAATTCATAAAAGTACAAAGTATTTCGCAATGAATCAGCAATACTTTGTAAATCATTAGAAACACCGTAAAATATAATTTCTTTAATAACACATTATGATCTACATAATCAAAAACTTTTAAAATCAGTGGATACTGTATCAACATGTATGTTGTGTTCAAAGGATTGATAAACTAAATTACGAAAGAACAAAATAACTTCTTCCTAGATCGATCCAAAATAGTTTCCAACAGTTAGGCGCATGCGTATTCCTATACATATAATGCTTAACCTATGGTATCCCGAAATATCTTCTGGATTTTGTGTGCAAATTACGAGGATAAAATGGAATTTCATTTAATCAATTCTGGAAAAGTATACATTTATCACAAAAATTACAAAACGCCACGGGAAAAAATATATTTTTGTCATTTTTAAAATGCAAATTTTAGATATTTAGAATTAAAGTGATCTCTTGATTTTTTTGTATATCTCTTATCGTGTTGGTACAAATTAGCGGTTTGCAAAGATAATAAGTTTAGATAAATTTAAAATTATTCTGGCCTTTGAAAACATGTCAAAAACGCAACAGCATTTTCCTCGTCTAAATTTAAGGTTTTTTCTTATTTGAACATTGGTCTTTACAAATTGATTTTTCATACACAGACTGTTGTACTTTTATAGTTTTAAAAATTAGAGTATCAGCAAATCCATGCAAATATAAAAAGGAGTAAGAGAATATCTACGTGTAGATATACCGATTTAAAACGTATTGAGGCAGAGGGATATTTGAAAAACAATTATTTAATATCATTAAATAAATTCCTCATTTAGTTGTTTCGGTTGACCTTAAATATGGTAATAAAGGATTTTTACTTACTTTAATTGATATAATCATAACTTTTTCTCGAAAACGGTGTAGATTGTCAATATTAAAATACTTATTTTTCCGAAAATTACACAAAAATTATTTTAAGGTAAAACAATCCATAATTATTATTAATCCTAGTATCCGTCACTGTAAAGTATTATTTTCACATAAGTTTATTGCAATTGATAATATAATAACATTGTTTAAAAAAATACATTTTCATATGATCTTTTTGGTTTAAAACGACATTTCCTTTAGTAAGAACTATATCTTACAAATTCCTTGCACAGTGAGGTGCATTTTTCAATTATCTGCTTCTTCCGTTGTGTTAATTTTAGATAGACAAAAAAGAACATAAAATACCTTTGACTGATTAATTTAATTGGTTTGTATGGGTGATAAAATATCGAAAAACAGGTAAAAGCAATTTTGTTGATTTTTTTTTACGATCTTGTCAGGCCTCAAAATTGTAAAGCAGGTTTCATGAGATTGGTAGCCATTAGAAGTAGCTACGAGAGCTGTAGATTAGAATTTCAGATTTATCACGTTTTATTGTAGAAGCGAGATATAACAGTTTTTGTTTCGTAAATAGGTACTTACATTTTCCAGGCAATGTACTTCGTTGCGTTGTTGTACATACAGTCAATACATTTTAGAAGAATTGTCTCTCCCTTTCCAAACTTTTTTACATAATAAAGTAACAAACTTTTATTAAAATCATAAAATACGTGCTCTTAATACCGATTTGTATCTACAAAATGTATATCACATATTAAAAACAATATAGTATATTTAGTAGGTACCTACGTAAGTTAATAAGAGTAGTTTTTTAAAAAATAAAAATATTCTGCCAATAAATTGTGTAAAAAAAATAATAAGCAACAATTTTCGAACCCAACAGGGTATATAATATAAGTACTTCACTTTTTCTTAACTTTCCTTTTGATACATACCTATTATGTATTATCCATCGCAATAAATATAACGTTTTGATTTACAAACGCCCGCTTAAATAATAAGTTACCCGCATGATTTACGTCCATATGTCTACTACATACAACATTTAATTTTTATAAATAAAAAAAATACATTAAATACAAGAAACTAACACACTATAGAATTTACTAGACAAGATCTTGACGATTTAAATGATCAGGAACGGAATAACATCTTATTTAGATAATTAAGGTTACCTTCGCTTCACATTTTCAATTTTAGGTATAACTAACATATTTAGCTATATATTTTACAATTTTGGTATTCTACAGACATTTCAAAAAACCATTTAATTTTAAAACAGAAAGTATAGAAAACAAATTACAGTTTGTATCTGTCTCTTATATTTGCATCCTAAATATTTTGTTTTTATATTTTTATGCAGATATGTTGTTATATATATTATAGATATATTAACTAAAATACCTGTTTTAAACTCAATTTAAAAAAGTGCAACGAGAGTAGGTCATGATTTTGTTGCAATACTACTGCAAGTATTGCTAAATACTTCAATGCATAATAATTAAAACCTACTCGTTGACAAAGCGACTGTGCAATATGTTTTACTCTGATTATTTTAATATATTTTAATAAAATATGTTTGTATTTCTAATAGAGAACTTTTCTAGAATTTTCAAGAAAGCATTGAAAATTTCGTAGATAAATATGTATAAAATGAGATGTTCATAAAAGAAATTCCTATAAAAATGTATTTGTTCTCACAATAAGTAACAGTAATAAAAGAATTTTAATCTATTTCGGTATTAATAGTGCACGATCAATTGACATGCTTTCACTTAACTTTCCACTTATAATTTTTTTATATTTTTTTAATCACTTAAGATATTTTAATACTGAATACTTAGATTAAGTGCATACACTTTCGTACAAATTAACATTCGAGTAATAACGATAAATTTTATGCATTGGTTGATATTACTCAAAAACTGATTTATAAATTTTCTATACCGTTGCCCTTAGATAATTTTGAAAACTGTCTTGTGAGTTTGTTCAAATCATTTTACATAGATAACAAAAGTTTTAAACAAAAAAAGAAACAGCTATCGGCAAAAATAGTTCATAGTTAGATTTTGTGTATTTTTTTATGCTGAATCCAAATCCGCAGCACAAAAACCGATTTGAAAGAGACAGGACACTGGAAATCGAATTTATATTCTTTATTTCTCATTTTTAGATATTTGCCTACTTTTACTCAAATGACTCAATTCTCAATATTTATAACTAGAGTTCGGGACTCGGTCGGATGATCATAGCCGTCGCGTCGGCCTTTCGGTACAGCGCACCATACGAAACCGATAATAACGGCAGTTATTGGTTTCTCGTTTGCTTCGTGTATAGGTGTTTTAATATTCTAATAATGTCGAACGCACCAAGGGGTAAAAAACGACCTTTCGCTGATAAAATACACAAATTTATTTATTTTTATTTATACTTACCTCTTTATTTACTTGTTTAGACGAACACTCCTATGACTAGCCGACGAAAACCCCGTACTCTATTTATAATGTTTCTGGTACAGAACTTTTTTGTGTGGCTGTGTTATTAAAGGTATGCATTATTTTGTATATTATGAAACAAAGAAAATCTAAAAGGATCTTTTATCATTCTAGAACTGCATAAATGTGAATTGCGTTGCTCATAATTTGCAACTAGGACAATGAAATTTCTTAAACTACGCATTAATCAAATACAAATCTACAGAACGATCTGCTTTTGAAGTGGATTTTTGCGTTGAGTTTTCATCTTACTACTAATTTAATCAAATGGTGTTTTATCTTAACATAAATCTATTATTGTAGGAATTTGTCCTAAAAATAATTTACTTCGTGTAAAATGACTAGCTATATTTATGAAAAATCTAATATTAATTCCATAATTACTATTACAGTGTTTTGTCAAATTCCTCAATTGATTTGATATTTTTTGTTATTAATAAGTTATAATTCAAAACTAGTTCTAACTGAAAATCACTAGAATAAGTTTTGGAATTAGGTAAAAAACATCTATCTATCTATAAAAATATAGCTTTCAAGTCGTGTCCAAAGTTAAAAAATTAATAACGTTTCTCCTTAAAAATCCAAAAGAAATTTAAAAGATTTATTTATGAAAAATGTATCTCAGAATTCAAGCATTACTTCAATCCAAAGAAAATGAAATCATTAATTAGTACTTATTTTCTATTTAAGTACATTAATAATTTGATCCAAAAGATTCACCCATATTTTAACGTATATCAGTCTAATTACATTGATGATACTTTCATTTTTCAGAGACGCTTCCTGATGCCTTATCAAGTAACTGTTCCAAATGTAACGCGAAACAGAAGGACACAGCTGAAAAAGTTATGAAACATCTGATGTCGAAGAGAGCCAAAGACTGGGAAAGACTGACCAAAAAATATGATCCCCAAGGTTTATATAAACAGCGCTACGAAGAACATTTGTCAAAAACATAAGCAGAATTAAAAAAGCATTATTAACAATAAGATCTAGGTTATAGTTAGTACATATCATATCTTTAGATATTAATTAGGAAATAAGTTTAGATTAGCAAGAATTTGTGAGCTTGTTTTTTAAATGAGAATTCGAAGAGTTATCTTAGTTTTAAGACTGTAAAGTTCATTTCATACATGAAAAAAATTGATTTATTTTGTCTTTCTTATCTTTTATACATATTCAAAATATATTTCTATGTTCATCAATGAAAGTACTGCAAAATCTATAGTATTGTTTTTAAAATCTTTCATTTTCAAAACCAGACCGACTGCTTTAAAAAAAAAAAATTGGAGATTCGTATTATCTAATTCTGTATTAGTTTTCAAAAATTCTTTTCTATGGTACCTTCTACTGTTTCTACATATTTTGCTGCTGTTCAAGGAGTCTTAGCAGTAAATATTTTGGCTAAATTCAGGTTTCTGTAAACTCTTTCTATTACTAATACGTCCCAATGTCATCTAACAACTATAATGCAATAAATGAAAGTTTAATTTTCCAATTATATCAAAATTTTAATACTTAATGTTGATGAAATCATTTCATATCATTTCATACCTATAAAACGTATTGTTGGTTATTTATCACGTGTATTTTAAATTTGAATAAAGTTTTTATAGAAATATGTAGAGCCTTTCATTATTATTCTAATATGACATACTGATGTGAAAAATGATATTATTGTAAATATTAGAACAGTTATTGATGAATGTTATACTATTTTGCACGAGTTAAGAACCATTTGTTTTATATGAGATTTTTTATTTTTTTTTAAATTCGCTTAATTGTAGATTTAAACAATGTTAACAGTTACATAATCGACAAATTTTTCAGACATGGTTACACCTGTGGAGGTGGAAAAAACTTTTGAAATTATATATCTTCCCGAATTTACAATATTTAAGGTGATAGGTGACCAATTTAATCAAAATCATTTCGTATAAAGTTACAGGAGGGAAGTCAAATTATAACTACTACATATTTTTGCTTCATTTTTACTTTTATACACTTTCATTTTGCTTTAGTCAATACTATATTAAAAAATTGTATTTAAAATTATACTATACTAGATCATTAGTTGTATCCCAGTGAGAACATGGAGATTTAAAAAACGTTAAATAAGTAGTTTCGGTTAATACAACGTTAAAAGTACATTGTAAGTATAACGTTTTAAATTGCAGGAATTTTCAACAGAATGTAAAGAAGTTATAAAAATTCTATTTAAATATGACTGATGAGCAGGATATTTCAATAGTTATTCAACTGAAGCTTAAAATATCAATACCAGGATTATTACAATGCTCGAGTCCCCACTAGGATGCAATGTTATCCTGTATAGCAATTTCCTTAGGTGACATTAAAATAACCAGTTATTTAGTGTGTTTTTCACAAATTTTTTATGTGTATGCCATACAAGAATACCGATTTGTACCTATGCAATGTAAGTATACTTATAATTATAATAA
Source organism: Anoplophora glabripennis (assembly GCF_000390285.2). NCBI lineage: Eukaryota > Metazoa > Arthropoda > Insecta > Coleoptera > Cerambycidae > Anoplophora > Anoplophora glabripennis. The sequence goes on along the minus strand of NW_019416210.1, from coordinate 785,332 downwards.
ATCAAAATAGGTATGCATTTAAAATTTAAGTAACTAAATACCTTACTTGTTGCTTTATTATATCATCCCTTATATAATAATTCATACTACAATAAATTTAAACCATATTTTAAACAGAAATATTAAGTATAATATTATTAGAAAAACAAAATACAATAATTTTTATTACAACAATTGTTGCTTACTTAAAGAACTACGTGTCTATAAAAGGTTAAAGTAGAAACTATTTCACAAATTTTTGGCATTGAGTTCAAGTCTATATTCAAATTAATCATTGTTTACGTCAACAAGCTCTAATACAGGATATTTAATAAACCCTATTTTGGTTGGAAATTACAACTAAACTAATCTAATCTAACATGAAATCGAAATCACACTGACGAAATAAAAGTAGTTTGTACATAATGAAATAATATAATTATATATACTTAAGTGTAAGTGTAAGACAGTTATAATAAAGTTGGAGATAATACAAGATCTATTTTAAAACTTACGACTGATATGATCAATTTAAACACACTTATTCAAATCTTACTTACACTATAATGAATTTTAGGAAATCAAGGTACCTGAAGTTGTTAAATGTCGATTAAATTGAATTTCAGTAATATATTATTCAGAAAAAATATAATGAAACTGTATTTTCGCTTATTTAAACTGAAGGGAAAAGTGCTGCCACTGGCCCATTAGCTCAGTTGGTTAGAGCGTCGTGCTAATAACGCGAAAGTCGTGGGTTCGATCCCCCCATGGGCCATACTTTTTTTTTATACTTATTACGCCTAACTTCATAAAGAATTGAACTCAGTTGGCAGTATACTTCGTTATTAAGGCATTCCATACGTCTGGATATTTTGTTTGAACGAATCTGGCTATTCTCTTTGCATTCGCCACTTGCTTCTGGTCACAAGATTTGCAGTTGTTTCCAATTATCTCGGGTAGAGCATCTGCAAAATATTAATTGAAAATAAATGAAAACATAATAATCAAGATCATACAAAAATTAAAATTCTTCACATGTGTGGTTGAAATACATAAATATTTGTTTGATTACTAGTTTGGTGAAGATTCTTTGAAAAATTGGCAATACTAAATTCACAAAAGTTCATTTTTATAAATGTTTCTTCTACGTGTATATGAATTTCAGTCTTGGTTGTAAGTACATACATATTTCAAAGGTGCATGTGTAACTAAATACAGAAAGGACGGATCAATAAAACTGGAAGCAGTTTCGAATTCCTGGTAACTGCCTTTCACGAATGCTATTTTTTTAAACTAATTTAATGGAATTTATTACCTGTGTCTATATTATCAGAAGAATACTTTTAAATATTTTTTCATGTACATAATTGGGTATATAGTCTAGTCAATACTGAAAAAAAACTGTTGTCTGAATTTACTTCTTTGAAATATTTTATTTATTTAAAATAGATGAAATTTGTAAGGGATATTTAACAACAAAAAAAAGAAACAAATAAATGGAGGACTTCTAAAAACATATTACTTAAGGATGACTAGAAATTATACATAGGTACATTTTAAATGCATATAGTATTCATTTATATTTAATTAAAACCTTCGATCAGAAAAGAACATTTTTGTTCTTAGTTCACTTAGTTTCAGTGGTTGAACAATTTTCGATCTGATTCCCATATCGTCGATTTAGACGTTTCGAGAGACATATCACCCTCTTCTTCATAATAAACTGGAAATTAAGTCATCTGACCAGTACAGCATTACAACAATTGGACGAAAAGCTACGTTACTTACGATCGATTGAAACCTGGACATTACAGATATATTGAATAAGTCATCAGAAAGCTACCTTAGAACAAAGTAAAGAAGTAACTTGCAACAATCTATTTACTTTCTATACGAGCATGCACTGACAAAACATTCTTCTCTTAAAGAAATATAACAAGGAACATCATCTATAACACCACAAATAATGAATTCCAAGGCTCTGGTGTATACAACATTCTATGCAGTATATGGCAAAGTATACATTAGTCAGATAGACAGTTAGGTTGGGTTAAATGAAGACAGAAAGTAGTTGAAGGATAACAAAGTAGAAAAACGTTGCAGAGCACGGGACAAAAATAGAACACTTAATGAACCCAAATAATTCTATTGAGATAGCGAGAGATGATTTTGGTCAAGACTCTAAAGAGAAGCAATAAACTGTCTGGAATTTGGAAACCACTCGTCTCAGCAATTTTAAAGAGAGAGAGGGAGATTGGTAGAAGAAGTGTGCCTACGTGCCTAGAAACTGGTCAATCATATTTTTTATATTCAATATGACTCGCATTATGGTAAAGCCAAAGAAAATGAAAATAAGCCTACCTTTAGGTTGTTGAATATTTTTGAAATTATGGCGACGGCGCCTGTCATAAACTTTATCTAATTTATTCCATTTGAAACTTATTAGTACATAAGCCCTATTGAAAGTTGTATTTAAGCAATAATACAGGTATTTTAAGTATATGCACATAACAGTGCATAGTTAGAATAAGTAATAATTATTTATCTGTGTCTTTAATATCTTTAATATTTAACATACGCAAAATTGGAACATTCAAATTTAAAATTTAACCATAGACCTTATTACTAGTTATATGGATTTATTTATCTTGTAAATTTGTTAATTATAATTTGTCCATTGGTTGAGTGGGTAATATGAAAATACCAACCACAATTATAAAAATTGAGAAAAAATGTGATTATCTTCAAAACCGTTTGAAATAGACCCTGACATATCTTAACAAAATCGAAAGGAAATTAAATTTTGAATCCATCTGAACAAAATCTAGTACATGGTTCCATTTGAAAAAATCAAGTTATCTGTGATTGAAAATTCAGAAATTTAGGTGCTCGTATTTGGCACATCCTTGGGCGGATATTAATGAAGGCTAATCAGTTCGATAGCTCTGGTCATGCTTAGAACAATGGTAAAGATTTCGTTTATCTATGATTTTCCTAGTCGCTGCAAACGTAATTTTTTTAAGAAATCATCAATTAACATACAAATGGTGCATAATAGACACCATAATTATTAATTACAGTGACATTAAAATTCATCGAGTAATTCAAAAATGCAAAAATATATAGGGTGTTGTATTTAAAAAAAACAAAGTTGATTGGGGCACAGGGGAACTGGGACATCCTGTATAATTCAAACTAATTTTAAAATGTGAAGAACTTGACTGGGAGCAACTTTTGTCTAAAATATGTTTTTCCTGGTGCTACCATAACCGAGCTGGCTGGCTAATGATAAATTGTCTTCTTTGTTTTATTATTGATTTATGGTCTTTCTTCTTGTTATTGATATTTTTATTGTTATTACTTCATGTGCTTTAATTTAAGTGTACCTACATCTCAATTAGCTTTAACAGAGATAATAACGTGTATAAAAAATGGTTCGGAAAAAATGGGGCGAAGATTTTATTCAAATTGGGTATAACTAGCTCATCCTACCGAATGTTTCAAATTTCGCGTTTGACATTTTCAATATACAATAATTCAAAGAAAGTTCTTGAAAGTCGAGGATAATTTTTAGTTGGGCGCTAATTTAGTTATTAGCTAGTAATTTTGGTAATTATCTTGAGGAAAAATTTGTATACTCGTCCAATGCACTTCCGATTGCCTTGAGTTACACATAACGACTACATATCATAATAAAATACTGGACTTGATAATTTTTGTTACTGCAGGCATAAATCAGACCAGATTATCTCATGAATAGTAATAATTACAACATTAAATCATGAAAATTAACGTTATTGCGAGGAAGTGAAAGTTGATCTAAGGTTATTCACCGTTGGCAGGCCGTCGGCTAAGGAACTGTCTATTCTCATTTGAGAAACTGCTTTGTTGCACTGGATGTTGTCATTTAGGTATTGTTATAAGGTTATATGTCGAGCGTTAATTATTTTGATAATCATCGACGGAAGTCTCGGAGGACAATGAAAATGTCTTTTGTGTTGAGGATGGACCAATTTAGAACATGAAATCATTAGGAGTGTTCCTTTTAAAAAATTTAACTCAACTTACTTAGGGTCAGTAATTTTAGTAGTTAAACCTTGGTTAACTAATCGGACGAATAGATTGAGTAAAATATTTGAAATGTATGTTTATTTTTACAGTTTAATGGGCGATTTATTACACAAGCCTTAGCCAGTGTCCAACCAGTGTCAAAAATCTCTTGTAGAAGTTGTACGAATGGTAGAATTTATATTATTCGGCAATTCGTTAAATCAAGTAGCTTGATTCTTTTAGGAACTATTTGATTTTACCGAAATTAACTTATTAAGGAGGCATTTTAGTTTAGAAGTATAGAAACATCAGGATTAAAATCGAAATCTGTAAATAAAAACATTGTTATAGGTCCGACTGCTATTTTTTTAATACAATATAAATAAGGTTAAAAAAAATACTCTTGAAGGGCCAGTTGAATTTTAAATCTTGACGTCAAGTCTAAGGAAAAATTAACTGATGCATTTTGAAGATATAAACTAAACTGTTTTTTTAACTCTATATATTTATGACCTTTTGTACCCTCTTCTTTTCGTAATTACAGTGATATATACAAGTCATACACAGGGTGTTCTACAAGCTCTATGACAAACTTTGACAGATGGTAGCTGACTCAATTTTAGACATTTTTTCTTGTATCAACATATGTCCAATTCGTTCTTGTTTAAATGTTACAAGCATTTTGAAAACCATTCTTTCATTTTTCAATCAAAGTAGCCTGATAAATAAAAATAATGGTTGCTATAACAATAATTATTATTTGCGTTCAAAGTTTAAACATTAGTTAACCTTTACTAACAAAATTAACAAATCTAAGACAATAAAAATTGTTCAAAATGTTCATCCTCGGCTCGAATGCAAGCGTCACATCAGCAAACTAAAGATTCCGTCACTCCACGAATGAGATAAGATTTGGATCATTCCTTATCCGGTTAGCTGCATCATGAATTCTTTCAAGTAACTGCTGGCGAGTAGTGATTTCAACATGGTAGACAATTTGCTTCAAATGTCTCCATAAATAAAAGTCCTCTATGTTTTCGTGCACCATCGTGCTGATACTACATATTTTAAACAATATTTTCTAGAATGACTTGTCCTGTGATCTATGATTATAGGATTAACAATCACTCTCAATTATTTAAAAGATTTGGGAGTAACTTTTGATCAAAAATTATCTTTTCATGAACACATACGCAATGTCTCTTCATCATCTTATAGAAGCCTTGGGTTTGTGATCAGAAATTGTAGAGATTTTGCTAATCCTTCCACAATAGTAAATTTATATAATTGTTTTGTAAGATCTCGCTTGGAATATGCTTCAATAGTTTGGTATCCTCAGTATGCAGTCTATAAAAATAACTTAGAAAACATTCAAAGAAAATTCTTAAAATATATGCACTTCAGAACTCAAGGAATATATCCCAACATTAGATTTTCCGAGATATGCATTCTGTTGTTTTTTGTATAAAATCATTAATTATGTGTATGATTGTCCTCAAATTTTGGATCGTTTTAACTTCCACGTGTCTCGCGCCAATCTACGCTACTCGAATATGATGTACCTCGCAATGCCTAATACTAATTTATTATTGTGATCACCAATTTATGTGTGAAAATTGCAACAGCCTCCAACATAATATTGACATTTTTTCTTGTACCATAAAGTCAATAACGAACCTATTTTAATTGGCTTTGTTTTGTTATTCATTTTATGGGCATTTTTCATTTTAGCTTGTGTGTATGTATAATGTTTATTGTTTTTACTAAAGCATATGACTGTTTTACACTACTGTTATTTTATTTAATGTAAAATAGTTTATCAAGTTTTATTACTTTTAAATTTATTTATAGTTTTTTTTTGTCTTCGAATTGTTTTACCAATTGTTACTGTCATTTTTCTTTTTTTATATATTACATATTTTACCCACCCATTCAGTAATTGGATATTTTCTGTTGAATGGTGTATCAAATAAATAAATAAATAAATAAATAAATAAATAAATAAATAAATATTAAGCCCTATATCATCAATGAAATCAAAAAGGATGTTTTCCAAGAAAGTTCTACACAGATCTGCATATAAACGATATGATTTAAAACACGTACAGGCAGTAAATTATTATGCTACCTCAAACGTTGACACTGAAACGTTGCTGAAATCGCCTTGATTTAATTGCATGCGGATTTTGTCGCCCAGATATGTTCATTATGGTTATTATTTATGCCGCCTCTAGTAAAACACGCTTGATCAGATCACATGACAAGCGAAATGAATCTATTACTTTGTGCATGTTGTTGAAGTAACCAGCGAGAACATTCTGATCGCTGAAGAGCTTGTACATTTTGGCGAAGAAACAGACGTAACATTTGGTTGAATAATTTCCGGGCTGGTTGCCACGTCGTCGACTTTAAACTCTTGACATTTCGAGAGACATATCACTATCTTCTTCAGAAGTTACTCTGAAACTGGAGATCTACTTTGTCATTATTTATATTTGATGTGGTCACTGATCCATGACGTTCCGGTGGGTGACCTCGTACGCATTTCTGACGTTCCAGTGGGTTGCTTTCACGTATGACTATCTTCCATATACCTGGCAGATCCAAGCCACCATCCATGTTGAAATTGTTCGGATTTCTAAAGTTTCTCTGTATAGTCGGGGCCAAAATCTTCTTTCTCTCACCACCATGTTGGCTTCACTCAGATCCACTGTGTGTCCTGTGTCCGCCCTATGCTCTGCTACTGCCGATTTTTCCCAGTTGTTATTTTTTAGGAGACTTTTGTGTTCCTTTAACCTCGTGTCGATGTGCCTTCCTGTGTGTCCTATGTAGACCTTTCCGCAAAAAAACAAGGAATACTGTACACACCAGGGCCCTAGAGCTAGTCGTTGTTACAGGTGTTTGGAAACGATGCCGTCATCTTCTTTATAGTGCTGAATACTGTGTTGATATTCCTCTTCTTCAAAAGACGCCCGATTTTATCTGTACAACCTTTCACGTAAGGTAGATACGTCGTCGCTAAGTACTCCTGTTTCTCCATGGGCGTATGTCTCCTCCTGATAGCTCGTTCGATATTTCTCGCCGTGTTGTCATTCCCTCACAGCGCCGTATGTAGATGTTTTAGTTCCTCGGCTAAGTGTCTTGGCTCGCTGATGATCAGCGCTAGATGAATCAAGGTATTTAAGATCCCCTGTTTCTGGTGGTGGGACTCCGCATTCAGATATTTGTCTGTGTGAGTTGGCTTCCTATATACTCGATATCCTAAAGTGCCATCTAGTTTTCTCTCAACCAAAACTCCAAGAAGGGAAGGGCGGCGTTTTCTCTACTTCCATGGTAAACTGGATATATGGATGTATCCCATTGATGTGATCCAGGAAATCCGCTACGGTGTTGCGTCCGTGGAGCCAGATGATGAAAGTGTCGTCAACATATCGGTACCAGCACTTTAGGCTTCAACGTTGTCGATTCCAGGGGTAACATGTATTTGTTCAATGCACGCCATACAAAATTCGGTGATAAATGAAGATTATTTGGTATACGCGCTATAAAACTAATTGAAGGGTTGTCAATGACAGCATCTATTAGGTTTATCTTCTTTTTTATTTTGTACATTACCTTCAGTAGGACGAATGCCCCTTTTTTGGAACGGGGTTACCTTCTTCTCGAAGTCCACGAAATGATACCCTAAAGACTGTGTGGGCAGGTTGATACCTATTTGGGTATCCTGGTCGGTATTCTCAGGCTGCTTGTCTGTTGTTCCCATTGGAATACCCATATACAAAGACAATATTTGCATACTCTTCAGTAATAAATAAATGCATTCTTTATTTAGCACTTAAACGCTAAGTGTCAAATGAATAAACAAAATAACACAAATAGTAATTACTATTATAGCAACCATCATTTTTATTTATCAGGCTACTTCGATTGAAATGTGAAATTATATTTTTTAAAACGCTTGTAACTTCTAAATATAAATGAATCGGGCATATGTTCATATAAGAAAAAATGTTTGAAATAACCCAGCTACCATCTGTTAGAGTTTGTATAGAGCTTGTAGAATATCCTCTATGTGATTTGACAGTATGCGTACCATTTTGGTTTATTTGCCAACCCTTGATAATGGACAATGTCAATGGAACCAGAGCATATTTAAATATTTTATTACAAAATACTATCTTATAATAACATTGTGTTCTAAACAAAGGACATTATAGTAAACAATTTTTTCTCATGAATGGACAATACTGTGATCCGCAAGAATTTCTATGGGGGATTCTGAAAGATGAACTAAACAAAAAAAGTCTAATAATTTATATGACCTAAGGAAGCAAATATCGACGAAATACTGTCAATGGCGTGGGTAACATGGCATTATAAAAAAACTTGCTTTAAAAAATCTCCTTTGCGTAGAATAGGTATCTTAAAATGACAAATAAATAGGGTGTTCCATTAAAAAAGACTAATTTTTATAATTTATTCCTTTATAAAAAGGTATCAGAGAAAAAGAGGTCGAGGAACGTACATTGCGTGATCTATATTCTCCACCTACAACTGTTACATTGTTTAAATACAGATGAAGTTAAATATAAAAGTTAATATTCCTGAAGGGCCAACATTTTGTGTTAGAACAAATAACATAAATCGACTGTTATTGAAACAGAAACGTCGTAAATTTTGACATATGGAATATTTTCTTAAGATTACAGTGATATAAGTTTCGATGGGTCTATCCCTAGTGATAAGGGAAACAAGAAAAGTATCTGCCACAAACTCAATGTGGTTGAAATTGAAATTTTTGTCTACTATTTCTACAACTACAGTCATTGTCACACATTACGCTTATGACATCCTTCTTTATTGATTATTTTCTAACATTCAGGGACGTTGCATTTAAAAAAGTTTATTTACGAACGTTTCCAATGATGTTCGATCCAATAAAGAATTCTGGAGATTCCCTAAAATTCACACAATTTCTATATTTAATATTTGTTTCTACTTCTAAAAATAAAAGTGGAAGGTGGAATGTGAAAGAGTGAGAAACACACTGTACAGGGTCATATAGAAAACAGTGGAGATAAGTAAGCACTTTTATTAGACATTCTTTCACTTTTATTTTCTAGAAAAACTATTTAAACACAGTTAATACTTAGATACATATACGTTTGTATGACTTACAAGGTAATTAACAACATGGTAAATGTTGTACTTATACTATCTAAATGTTAAGTAGGTGTCAACATTTCTAAGAAATATTATCTACATATATGTCCAGATACGGATAAAGTTGATAACTCTACAGAAACATATTCAGTCCGTACGGTATTAGTTGAGATAGAATTCCAAGAAGGCCCCTGCGTCACTTTATCTTGGAATTAACCGCAATTGACACCCGAGGTAGACATTGGCGGCATGGCGTTCACCGTAGTAGCTTGCAGTGCATACTGTGTTTTGCAGTTACGAAGTCGTGTTTCTTCGTAAGTTTCTTGGAATTCTATTTCAACAGTTATTGTAGGGACTGTATTTTAAATATAATTTAAATTTGTAGTAGGTACCTTCATTTTTTCTCATAATCATTTAATAAATCCCATAATATTCGTAGTATACTAATAAGTTAACTGGTGTTGTCGAATCAGCATTTCAAGAGAATTCAAATGTAAAAAATGGATTAGGTTCTTCTTTACTATTTTAAATAGAATATTAAAAAGTTTATTATAGTGAAAGTTGTATACTACAAAAAGCAGATTAGAAATTTCATACATACTTTAGTCCAACTTATGAACAATTTTTTTCTTAAATAGCTTTGAATAGCATTCAAGAAACACGTCAAGAAAGGTAATAATATATTTCTTAATATATCATAATCAGGTTCGGATACAATGGCCCCAAAAAAATCAAAGATCCTAAAGAGAATAAATTAATAAAAATAAAAAATTTTTTATTTAAAAACGTCTTTCTTGACTGCATAACTTTGTCTTTTTAGTAAAATTAATTAATGAAGATTAAAATTTTATGTCTCATTTTAAGACATCAACTATTCAAACGCCCCCCCACCCCTCCAAAGTTCATCACTGGTTCAGCCCCTGATTATAATGATCTTTTTTATCAATCAACACCTAATAAGAATTTTTAATTAGAAATTATTTACAGCGTTAAATTAAATCAACATGGTACTGTTCAATGTCTTTTTTAATTTAAAATTCATCCGAACAATAATAATTAAATAGTTCAATTCAAAGCAATGAAATATTACTATATTAATATTATTTCGAGTAATAAAACATATCTATAATTTAATACAATACTCGGTTTATATTCGTAGTGTACTTCAAAGTGTAGGCACTCATTATAAAAATTACTAATTTGAACCATTTATTAAAAAGAATTGAAATTTTCAGAATTCGTTAAGTTCTGAAGTAGCTTAAATTCTGAATATTTGTCATTATTTGTCCTAATTGAAAAGGGAAAGGGTCATGGAAAATACGACTTGAATTATAAATATAAAAATATATAAAAACGCAATTGTCTAGCCATTCCAATACTTATCAGATTACTAGATTGTTTCATGCTTATTTACTAATTTATTGAAGGTCAAATTAATTTTTTTCCAATATAAGTCTAATTGTAAGTTCCATTAATTAATAGATGTTTTTTAAAAAATAACTTATCAAAGTATTTGATTTTGTGCTCAACATTTTGCATTATCAACAAATTGAAAAATCAAATTCCTAAAGATCCAAAGCTTTGTCTACATCATATGCAGTTATATCAAATAAATATGATAAGAAACAGATAAGGAAACAATTTTCAATTTTTTAAATTCAATATAAATTAATAATTTTAATCACTGTTTATATGTGGCGTATTTGTTTCAATTATTAAAGGTTGCTGAGATAAAATGAATATAAACATCAATAAATATATTCAAGGTCACTTGTAATTTTAGCTGGAAAATATCCACTATGCGTTACAAGATAAAAGCCAAAACTTTGTACCTACAGTTTTTATAGAATCTGAACTGATACAGGTAAATCTTTATATGATGGCTTCACGGCTACTGAGATATAAAAATTGCTTATTGATATTATCAGAAAAACATTATTTTTTCTTCTTCTTAATCAGATACTTATGTAAATAAACTCATTTATTTATATTACAACATCTATATATGTTATTTTAAATATATAAAAGGTGAATGATATACATATTCTGAGAAATGAGTTTTTTAAAGTGGCTGTCAGTCAAGTTTAGACTAAAATATTTTTGATTTTATGCTGCTGGAGCAATTTTTAGTTTTTTTGAATTGCCTCTGGTAATGACCAATCGGTTTTTTAACCAAACAGGTTCATTAGACAAAAGTTGCATCAAACTGAAAAGTTAATCTGGATATTAAAACATAAGTTAAATCAAACTCAATCCGTTTGATCAAAATTTTTTAGCAAAAAGTTTACAAACAGTATAACTGGTCCTCGTAATGGCCAAACATCTGTTTATTTTTATCCACACTAGCTCTCATTAGACGAAAGTAGCATCAAACTAAAAAGTTAATGTGGATATTAAAATGTATGTCAAATCAAGCTCAGTTTATTCAAACAAGCGGCCTTAGCGCAAAGTTTACAAAATTTATGACTGGCTCGCCTAATGATCAAACATCTGCTTTTTTAACCAGACTGGTTTTCATTGGACGAAAGTTGCATTAAACTAACAAGTTAATGTGGATATTAAAATGTAAATCAAATCAAACCCAATTTATTGAAACAAACGATCTTATCAAAAGGTTGACAAGATTTTTGGCTCACCTAATGATCAAACAAGCGTCTTTATTTTAATCAGACTGGTTTTCATTATAAAAAAATTACGTCAAACTAAAAGTTAACGTTGATTTTAAAATTTAAGTCAAATTCTTTTATTTATTCAAATAAACAATCCAATCAAAAGATTTACAAAATTTATAACTAGCTCTCGTCCAAACATCTGTATTTTTTTAAACCAGATTAGTTTTCATTAGACGAAAGTTGCATCAAATCAAGTTAAATCAAATGCAGTTTATTTGATCAAAAACCTTAGCAAAAATCTAACAAAATGTATAATTGACTCTCTTAATCAACAAACATCTGTTTTTTTATCAGACCCGTTTTCATTAGACGAAAGTTGCATCAAACTAAAAAGTTAACATGGATATGAAAATTTAAGTCAAATTGAACTCGGTTTAAAGCAAACTGAACTGAACAAAAGCAAAAGTTCACAAAATATATAACCAGTTCTTCTAATGTTCATCTATATCAATTATTATAACTATACAGGGTGTAGATAAATAAGTGTGAAAATTTTCAGGAGGTCATTAGGTACCTGTGGAAAAATAATGTGGGTCTTTCATATAACAAAATTTCATTGGAAGATCTCCTTAAAGAGGGTGCCAAAAAAGTAGTTTTTAATTTTTTTTGGAATGCCAAAAAAGTGATAGAAATGAAATTTAGATGCTCATTTTCTGCTATCAAGAAGACGCTCAGTAAACAATTTGTTGATTTTCCCCTACAGTTGTAAAGAGTAGAAAAAGCCACGCCTAAGACTTGTATCATCCGTAACTTTTTTTTTCTTATTACTACCTTACTATTTAAAAATTCATGTCAAATAGCCCGAATCAATTTAAATCTCACCTGTAAATTTTTCGTAAAATTAACGATTTCTGAGCATAAATATTATTTCAAATCAATCACATCGCATGATTCGCATAGGATAGAAATTTTAATGAACTGTAATTTATATAGTAGGCGGCTATCTCGTTGACATTTTGAAATGTCAACTTAATTATTATAATTAATGCAACTTTCTGCATTAGAATACACCTTCATCTTGATGAATTTGCACAAAAAGTTCTCGAAACTATCACAGTGTATATTGCCATTACAAAATGTCAACGTGACAGCGGCCTACTAGATAAATTGCAGTTCGATACAATTTTTACCTTATGCCAATCATGCCATATAATTGATTTTAAATATTTTTTTTGCTTAGAATTCGTTCAATTTACGAAAAAATTACAAAAGACCTTTTTTTGCTTAGAATGAACCAGGCTATCTGAAATTAATTTGTAAATGGTAAGGTAGGTAGTAATAAGAAAATAAGTTACATATGAAACAATTCTTAGGGTGCTTTTTCTAGCCCTTATAACCGTAGAGGAAAATCAACAAATTCTTTACTGAGTGCATTCTCGATATCAGAAAGTATCTACTTAATTTCGTTTCTATCACTTTTTTGGTATTTCAGGAAAAAAAACTACATTTTAGGCACACTCTTCAAGCGGTTGTACCTTCACGAGATTTTATATATATATATATATAAAAGACCCACCATATTTTTTCACATGGAATCACCCTTTGAATTTATTCGCACTTAAGATACCTTACTTTTGTCTAGCTTTTCACATTATAAAAGTAAATATAAATAAAACCGTTCCACTTGTACTTTTCAAATAAATATTTTAAAGTGTTCTCTTTTACATATACACGAACTAGAAGAAACTTTACCTTTAATCTGCCTGCCCAGGTTATCGCAGGGCGCCTTGTCCAGCGCGCACAAGAGCTGCTTTTCCACATAGTTGTTTCCCGTCAGACCCCTCTGACCTTGCACCTCCACGGCTATGATGAATGAAAGAACAAGAGAAACCACCGTGTATCTGACCGTCATTTCTTGGGCTTAGGGCGCAGACTGAGGGTACCGCCAAGAAAACAACGATTTATATTCAAGGAACTCCTTTCACAGACAACACTGATGCTGGCCTACGAATATTTTCTTGTCGAATACGGAGTTATCTGGTGGGAGGGATCTACGGATCTTACGGAAGGATTAGGAAACAGCGACAATTCCATTGTTTAAGTAAAGACGCAGCTATGTGCGACTGTCTTCTGGAGGAAGCAGATTTGGCTGATAATGCAAAATTGCTGTTGAAGAAAGAGACATTGTCTAAGTGCAATAAGTTAGTGTAATTTCTTAATGTTCTCAATGTTAATTAAATACGTTTCTTTAAGATTTTTATGAAAAAATTAATGTGTTATAAGGTCTAACTTCTTATGATTATAAAGGCATAAAGCTTAGAAAAGTTACGTCTATTAAATCAGAGGTTCCATAAATGTTTATTGAAATGTTAATGCTTCCATTACAAACACATTTTTGGTGGTAAAACAAAAGGATAAGGTAATAAGGCTTATTTATAGAGTGTAAGTAAGTGCGAAAAAATTGGGGAAGTGATTTTTCTTTGAAAATTGAAGACAATTTTTCATGTAAAAGCTCCTCTCCATTTCCCTACGGATTTATGGCCTTTCAAACGGAGAGAGAATTTAGTTTTTTTTTTCCTTTAATATGGAGAAAGTTGCAAAAGTGAAATTACCTACACCAGTGATTCCCAAACATTTTGAAGATGCCACCCCTTCTTAAGTCAGATATTTGGAATTGGAAAATTGCAGATAGAATCTGTAGATATAAGACATTAGTTTCCGAAACATGCACATATTTATTTTTTACGTTTTAAACATGTAAAATAAATTTATGGGAATATACATATTTTATAAAATCTTTAGTGATCCTTTCAATCTTTTCCTCTAGTGGATCGCGACCCACATTTTGGGAACCATTGACCATTACTTTATCTACTATCAAAAGCGTATCTGCTAGATAATTTCTTGATTTGCGCCTTAGTTTACAAGAGGTAGAAGTAACCACGCGTAGCTTTTTATGATCCTTAAATAGTATATTACATACCGATGAGGGAAGTGTTTCATTACTGTCGAGAGATTAACTATAATCTCGAGATATTAATGAAAACTTCCCTCCGAGGTATGTATACTATTTTATTTACAACCACATCGTTAGTTGAAAATTCTATTTCATATTTTTAAATGTTGTAAAAATTCCGAAATATGTGTCATTTTATTGTTTTGACACCATTCAAAATTGTGCAGGTTGCGTTGAACAAACATGTACAGGTGGCAGTGCCATGCCTAGCAACGACGCGTGACAGATACAAACAATTTTGAATTCTTGTTCGATCCTTCAAATTACCATTAATTTTAATAAATAATATATGATAAATTATTTAAATGTTATTGTTGTTAATTAATTGCCCTGTTGTTTCTATATAAGAATTTGTTTAACAAATATATTACTTAAATAAATATTTTGCTTTATTGAACGAGTTAGGGAAATGAGTGAGGGAAATGGGTGAGGGAAATAGAAGAGGGAAGTAGACGTAGGTAATGTGACACTTTCAAACCTTCAATGACATTAGTAATGTCAAAATTACAGGTATGGTTGTAAATAAAAATATATTTTCAATACACATTTATCCTTTCCACACTCTTCTGTTTTTTTTTTCGTAAATGTAATAGTTTTTTAGCAAAAAATGGAATAGGCCATAGTACAGATAGGATTATGCTTCATGATAGAAATGTTTTACAATAATAACCCAGGTCAACATTTAGTTTGAAAAAGAACATTGGACTCTACCTAGGTTCCCAGGGGTATTTGGGGTCACTGATTCCGATGCTGAGATTAAGCTCTATTACATCGAGTTCAAGGTCATTTGAAGGTCAATCTAAGAAAAAGTGCTTGAAAAATATGAAAAAGTTCATACGTAGGTTTTTTAGGTCGCTAGGTCTGAATCCGATGTCGGTTGACCTCTATCACCTCATGTTTAAGGTCGTTTGAAGGTTAAAGTAAGAATAGAAGGTGAAAAAAATTTGCTCACTTGCTTACACTTGTTTGTTTATCTGTCTGCCTTTTTACCTGCACACCTGTTTGTTTGCTTGTTTGTCTGTATTTATCGTCCGCCTGTAATTTCTGTATGTCTATCTACCCGATATCCTGCCTTTCTGTCGGAAATTTTGTCTATTTTCTTGTCTGACTAAATGACTAAATGTTTCTATATTTTTGTTTTTCTGTCAACCTATGTCTAAATGTCTAATGACAGTATGTCTGCCTTCTTGTCAGTTTGTGTTCTTACCTTTCTGTCTACCACACTCTCTAGGTTTTGCGTGATTGTACAAAAACTTTGTTAAAAAACTTTTGAAAGCCTTCAACAAATCAATTCGCTTCTCTCAGTATAAGTGTATTAATCGAAATTCGGGCGAGAGCGTTCCGTTGTTCCTGGAATGATCTTCGAATCGCTTTCCTTTTATATGCTTTATTTGTGTCTCTTTAGATTTCATTCTGCTAACATATTTTTCCCCCAAATACCTCGTTATCTTTGTTCAAATTCATTCAGGTATTCTTTTTTTTAGTTCTTCACTAAAAGCTCCCAGATTTTCTGGGAACCAATCAAGATGAGAATGAAGAAAATGAAGTTTCATATTCATATGACATTTAGACAGAGGATGGTAGAAAAACAGACAGAAACATTTAGTCATTTAGTCAGACAGGAAGAAGACAAAGTTACCGACAGAAAGGCAGATGGAAAGGCAGGATGTAAGGTAGATGGACATAAGAAAAAATACAGGCAGACGATACATACAGACTAACCAGCAAACAAACAGGTGTGTAGGTAAAAAGGCAGACAGAAGGACCTTTGAACAAAGATATGCGTTTTCGATTAAAAATTTAAGGAGAACTTTCAATTACCGCAAAAGTCTAGTAATGCAGTTTATCAATTCTTGAACATCTAGATATAGATTTTAAATTAAATGTTCAAGGAGGCCAAAACTTTTACGCTAAACTTTGACGCCTAAAGTTACATTTTCAAGTACTGAAAGTGATTCTTCAAGAAAGTGAATGTCCTAGAATACCAATCCACACATTCAAAAGGAACTGTTGCCGATAATGAGCTTCGGCTGAAGCATGTGGACTTTCTTCTGCCATACTTGATTATTATGAAAATTAATTATTATTTTGAAAAATTGGCTCCGTCTGTTAACAAGATTTGTACCAAGCTCAGGATTTTGCAGTATCTATTCCAGAATCCAATGAGAAAATGCAAGACGTTGTAGAAAAAGAACATGAACTCGAACGTGAAGAGATATGAAAGGATTTTTAGTTGCCAGTACCAGCCGTACAATGTTGGTTGCCCAGGCTGGGCGGTCACGTGGCTTGTAATCATTTATGAAGGCTCTGTAGATTTTTTTTTCTCTTATTTGAAGAGCCTTAAATCTACAGTGAAAGACGGAAAGATTTCTTTTACATGAAAAACCAACTTTCATTTTCAACGAGGATTCACCTCCTTAATTTTATGCACTTGTTTAGTTACATTGTGTATATATTTTTTATTTTAGAACGTGAGATTATGAATAAGTAATAGCTGTTTTACATTGACAATTTATTGATGAATAAATTGACGAAGTTCTTCATGAATTATTTCACGAATTGATTGGTAAACAGTGTGGTTTTACACTGCTACAGACTTTATTAAGTTTTTTGACACATGAATCAGTTCTACCAACAAATAAAAGAAGCAAATAAATTTAAAAAATGTCACCTTTCCACTCATAATTGTATTAATACAACAGCGGTACGATTTTGACACATATTATATAAATATTAGGGTTTGTAAGTAACAAATCAGTAAAAACAATGCAAAACTAGCACGACGCCACACAATTATTTACATATTCCAATAACATAACCTCATTACTGATCTGAGGGTGGAAATCTGTTGGGTTGGCACTTCCGAACTTCACGAAGAAATTGACGAAAATTAGAACATGCTCTAATTCGTCAAGAACTTGTTGAATAAATTCATGAAGTTATTTGACAGCAGATTTGGTGCATTACACTCGTCCAATTTCTTAATGAAGCGACTTCATGAATTAATTGATCAATAAATTGTCAATGTAAAACAGCTATTATAGATGCAAAACTAATCTAATTAAAACTAATACTGTTTAATAATTCAATGGCACTGTGAGAAGATTAATAAAAACTTGACTTCTATTACAAATACTAAGTGAAAGACAGTCATATGGAAATCCTTTATATTTCCTTTGCTAATAATATATGTACTTTACTACATTAAATTATATAACCTATGGACCTGTAGTTTGATTGAGTTCCAAAGGGCATTTGGAGCATCGTATTACATATAAAAATGTTTTATAATAACTGCAGTTAGAGATGTACGCTGACCTTCACCTGATCATATTATACAAACATTTTATATTCAAATTTGCCACACATCAAACAAGTGTTATTACGAATTACACTTCATAAATTTTGTATTGCACTAAAAGTTTTATTGATCAATCATTTCGTAAAAATGAATGGAACAAGGAAGTTATTGTTTACGACATATCAAGGGTTAAAAATGATTGGGTTCTAAATAATAAAAATACATTTTTATAGTAGAGTATTTCAAAACCTTGTACTTAGTGAATGTGGGACCCATATTATTTCAGTTGTAACTATAACTATAACAAGGTTGCAAAAATTACTTTATTGTCCGTAAATTGTTGAATATATTTATGGAAAAGATCAAGGATTAGATTGGTATCAACGATATTTTTTAAAAACGACACTTTAGAACCTTACGACCATTAAGAAATGTATAAGTGATAATTTTTAAATTTAAGATGAAATAAAATACGGTAGTGTCAGATTTCCATTCTTTAGAAAAATTACCAAAATGCCAAAAGTGATCGTAAAAAATTATTATAACAATTTTCTCTGTTAATTCAATAACTTTTGAAATCCATATTATTCATATGTTTCTTTATTAATATCAACAGTGTAGCGTGATGTTATGGGAAGGTGAAAGGTATTTATTAAAGTATAATAAATGTCCATTAAATATACAAAAATTGTTTCGAAATGATAAAAACATTCAAACGCTATTCTTCGATAAAAATATAAACGATATGGTAAAAGTAATTAATTCAGTGGAAACATAATTCCAGAAATTTAAAAGTGATCGGTTACATTCTTCAGTAAATTATTGATTTTTAAAGGGCCGGTTATTAGTCATCACTAGGCTTAGTGGCGCGCGGAGTTTAACAGGACCGCAGTCAGATTACGAATGAGAATATTAATACGTTTGCAGAAAAGATGTAGCGAGAGCAAGGCTAAGTAGTGGATAAAATACCTATATAAATTTAAGATAACACGTAGAAATAATACCCGATAAACTTTATGTTGAGACAAAGCTTCCGTGGCATATTGGAAGGAGTTAAACATATTACGTGCGTTCCTAAGCTTTCTTAGTGAAACGGCGACATTTATCACTTAATATTAACTTGTGTAGGGAAAATGACCGTTCAACGTCTACTGTTGACCACGGTCAATATGAGAAATTGTTGAAGCATGAACTATATATTAATATATTTGCTGGTTCCTCCTGATATGTATCATATAAATTTTCCATAATGGTGTATGCTGGATTTTTTCCAACACTCAATTTTTTCTTTTATCGTACTACTGACTGAGCGCATATTATTGGCATCATATATATTTTTTTGTACATCATTATATCAAATTGTTCATTTAGGGATAGTCCATGTGATTCCANTTCCAACACTCTTTGCATTTTTTCTTTTATAGTACTACTGACTGGGCGTATATTATTGGCTTCATATATATATATTTGTATATCATCCATTATATCAAATTGTTCATTTAGGGATAGTCCATGTTATTCCAATTTCCTTATTGCACTAACTAAGAAATTATAGTGTCTATTAATGTAATGTATGTCATCGCGAATATTTTGGTTCTTCGTCAGTAAGTCCTGCAGTGTGTGTATCTTTTATGCCATCGAAATGTTTATCACAATGCGCTACGGCTTCTAACCAAGTATCCCATCTAATTATAACTGGTTCGTCAGTCAGAGGTTTGATTAATGGAGCTCGAAAGAAAGGCGTCTTTAAGTTCATGGAAAAATACATTTAATACTATGTCCCTGTAACCTTTGGGATCATTCTCAAACCACATTTGAAATAATTCCGGTCTATTTCTTCCCTATTTTTGGCATTTTACTTCACTTTTACCCCCAACTAATAGTTGCTAACGTAAATTATGTTACTATCTATAAATAGTTATTTAAATACACACGGCGAATACAATTTACAGCAGACGTAAAAAAGAAAGGTATCGACACGACAACAACTACTACAAGGTTCCGTAAATAACTGAAACCGAAAGCGCAGTTCAAAACGCGAGTCAGCTGTGAAGGCCAACGACCCCAGCGCCGGCTCTGTTAGACTCCACGCGGGCACTAAGTATAGTCATCCATCACTACAGCTAGTGCCTATGTCTTATTACATTGGTAGATATAGATACACTGAAAGTTATTGTTAGTAGTACATACATATCTCCTATGGATACAACGATCCTGGCTTTACTTACCTCTTCATAAATCAACATCCAAAATTAATCAGGTAAGCAGGTAAGAAAAGATATAGACCCAACTTTTCACTTGACTGTGAGTGTTTCTGTTACAACGAAAAGATAAAGAAATTTTAAATAAAAAACTGCTTGTGTCAAGTGCCAAAAGGATCAGTTAAAAGGTTGATAAATTTATCTTAGCTTAACTAGAAATATTTACACTGAGAAAGTAGGCAAATGTATGGTATTTCACCATAAAAGTCATGTGTAGCACACACATCGCAAGTCAACATTTCGAAATCGTTTTAGCTCCCGTTCTCAAAATATTTTCTGTTCAGTGGGACAGTCTATTTCGTCTGTCAAATGGTTTCATCGCCATTGTTTCTGTTGTTCGATCATCAAACGAAGAACAAATGTAGCTGCAACTCGACGCATGTCCAAATTTTTAGTCAAAATTTCATGACATGACCCAATTGAGATGCTAACCTCTTCAGCAATTTCTCTGTCAGTCAATCGGCGATTTCCATGCAGCAGATCTTTGACTTTCTGAACATGGGAGTCATCAGTTGAAATTGAAAGTCTTCCTGGTCGAGGATCATCTTCAATTGACTGACGACCACTTTTAAATCGTGGAAAACCATTCGTAACACTGCATACAACTCAGAGCATCAACTCCGTAAGATTGTTAGAAAAGTTGAAACGTTTCCTTGAAAGTTTATCTCAGGTTCACGCAAAATTTTATGTTGCATCATTATTCGACAAAATCATACATTAAAAAAATCGCCACAAAAACTTAAACACGTTGCACTCAAATAACAATATCACGAAGACTAAATAAGATATCAACAATCCAAAAACATGTGGTTATAGAGGTTATGCGCAAAGCAATGCTGCCAACCGCATGTTATTAAATATTTTCATTAGCGCGTAAATCAAAAAGTTCGGTTATTTTCTGAACAGACCACGTATTCTATTGCGCTTAGTGGTTTCATAGCACCTACAGATCTTACTGTCAGTAGGTATATGTACATAAAGTAGCAGTGATATTTAAAGATATATGTTTACTAGTGTTTTTTTTTTTCATTTGTTCATTTATCTGATATTTAAGAGAATGCAAGTGAATAATTTAATATTATTTAAATTAATTCTTCATTTTTAATATTATTCAACAAGAATGCTATGTCTGAAATATTCAGGTTTCGAATAAGCTATGTGTCAAGTTTTAGTAATTAATTTCTTGGGCCTCACCTTTAGACATTTTTATTTGATGTATCACATCAGATAGGAATCGATAGAAAATTATGTCCAAGTTTATTTTTACAGTCTGTGATCTACCAGATAAGTATACGAACTGATATAGGTTCTGTTATACAAGCTGTGCCAAGAATAACAAAGGTTTCTAAGTGTTGACTTTACCTGAGTTCCTATCAGAAACTACAGCTATAAAACAAAGATATATGGAAAGGGACTATCGTAATTTCTTGACAGCTGGTCGAAGAAATTCAATTTTAAGGAACCAGTTTTAACTAGATGTTTTAAGTTTTATTATACGCAATATTGAAGAGTTAAGGCAGGTACAAGTCTGCTGTTGAATTGAAACTAAAACAAATTCAGAAGGCTTGTTTGATATTACAATAATAATGATAATCATTTTCTGACGACAGATATATGCCAATTTTGACTTATGATAATTTTTGTAGTTTCTTTTATCTAATTAATTAAAATATACTTATAACAACAATTGTCTGTGGCATTTTAATAAACAAAAAAACGGTTTAATATTTTGTAAACAAATTAGACTACATCCAGCGTATTCACCTATACTTTTATCTCTTCGTAAATCCGGTGTCTTATTTTTTATCCCATTCATTATTTTGTCTTTGTATCCATCCTGACATAAATTACAAAATGACAAATTTACATATACGAGGTCTGTTCAGAAAATAACCGATTTTTTTAAAATACGCCCTAATGTCTGCGTATCTAGTGATATACTGTTGGCAGCATTACGTTGAGGTTCGTGATATTGTTAGGTTCGTTCCGACAAGGAATTCAGAATTAGTTCAGAATCAGTAATGAATTATTGTGTACGCATGCGCTCGATAAGTACTAATTATGAACCAGTCCTGGAAATCGTGTTGGAACAGTTTACGAACTATCACATATAGAAATCCTTTTCTTCGCTCTACTCGGAAGGCAGAAAATCATCATTTAAATCATTCATAAGGTTAAAATTAAAATAGGTTATAAACACAAAATATAGAGGTTATAAGTATAATATGAATTTGTGTATTCAATGCGCATGCTCTAAAAAAGTTCTTCCAGTTCCTGCTCAGGATCAGGTACCGATTTCACCGGTTCTGAATCAGTTCAGAACTAGTTCAATCATTGTTAGAACGCTGTAAGTACTACTACCAGAATCAGTCCTATATCTGTTAGAACGCGAATTTCGTTCTGCGCAATTTCCATCTGGTTCTAAATCAATTATCTTGCCTGTTGGAACAAAGCGGTTATTTGAATGCAATGTCTTTAAGTGTCAGTGACAGTTTTTGAATTGTGCGATTTTTTTGGAACATTGGTAAAACGGAAAACTTTCACGGAAACGTTTCAATTTTTGAAATAAGCTTACGGAGATAATCCTCTGGGTCATACGCAATCTTACTAATGGTTTTCACGATTTTTAACTTTTAAGTTGTCGTCAATAGTCAGTTGAAGAGAATCCTCGACCAGGAAAGCCTTCAACTTCAACTGGTGACTTCGACGTTCAGAAAGTCAAAGATCTGGTGCATGCAAATCGCCGATTGACTGTCGCAGAAATTGCAGACGAGGTTAGCAATTGAACATGAATCGAGTTACAGCAAAATTTGTTCCTCGTTTGATGACCGAACAACAGAATGAAAATCGTGTGGACGTTTGTCGCCAACTCCTTGAACAATCCGATGAGGATGAAACATTCATTGAAAGGATCATAACGAGACCACGAGTTTACGGCTATAGGCTTTTTCGCAAGTGAAGTCGTATGTTGTAGTATGTGTAGTATGAGTGAATATTACGTTTTTGCGAGAATAGTCAGTCATTTAAACTACTATGTGACATCTCAAGTTTAGATCAAATGACTGAACTCTTTACCCTTCAGCTGAATATTCTGTTGGTATATTCACACAGACCATATTCAACTAGTATTGTCAGCCGGTAACTTACCCTTTTTCTTATTGACATTTTATTTGATTGAGGATAAAAATCGTTCAGCAAAATGATGATTCTGATACGGCTGTGGAAGTGGTCAGTTTAAATTTTAACTTTAGAGGCACAGATTTTTTAGTAAACGTAGACGTTGAAACAGCAAATATTTTACTTAATGGTAAGATTAATTTTTTATATGGGACATATTTGCGATCCACTTTGCTTCAGGATTATCCTCTTTTTTTTGTGACCTAGGCCAGAGATAATATTGGTGGAATAATTTGTAATTCAGGTCTTTTTCGTATGAATTACATAAAAAACCTACCTAACCTCTCTAGTTTAATTTTTTTTTATAAAAAATTTAAAAACATATATGGGGAGCCTTGAAGCAAAATGGGCTGTTCCTAGGCACTATTTTAAGCACCTACTTTCAAATCTTTGTAGATCCCGAAGAATTGGAAAAATATTTCCAAAAGTTAATAAACTTATAACATAAATAAGGAACATCATCATCCTCATTCCACAAAAATATAAAAAAATATAGAGCCACGTCACAATTTCTGTTTTGTAGCCATTGACATAAATGACCAAATTCCATTCTCTTACGATAACGATTATGTCGAATATTCGCATATCTTGCAACATCAGAATCTACATACTTTTCACGATTTTTAAATTTGCCACTTAAAAATATTCCAAAGAAAGCATTGATATATTCCTTCAGTTTCATTTGAA
Organism: Anoplophora glabripennis; assembly: GCF_000390285.2. Lineage (NCBI taxonomy): Eukaryota > Metazoa > Arthropoda > Insecta > Coleoptera > Cerambycidae > Anoplophora > Anoplophora glabripennis. The sequence goes on along the minus strand of NW_019416210.1, from coordinate 761,086 downwards.
GCAAATACATATATTATATAGTGAGATAACACCAATTCCCACAAGACTAGATTACTGGAAGCAATAAAGGATGACAAATTATGGTTACTGGTTAGAAGTTAGAACCCATATGTCAAAGTCGTCAAAGTACATATGACAGGCTGCACCACTAAATAGTGAATATACAGGGTGTCTCATAATTAGCTGCCAACCTTGAACAGGCCGATTCTATGATCAAAACTAAGTAAAAAAGTTCATATGAACATGGGTCCGGAAATGTTTCCTAAGGGCACAGGGACCCATTGAAGAGGGAGGAATGGAAATCATTTTTGTGCAATATCTCTCAATCGCGTTGTGATAAATGAATGAAATTTGGTATACACAGCTAAATTTTGATGAGCAATTTGATGGACTAATCCATTTATTTCCACAAGGTCCATTGGGGTGGGTACGGGGGGGCCCTTGGTACTTTGCGTGTGTAACTTTTTCATCTTTGACTTTTTAACAAATTGGACAGCAAATTCCGTTTTCCCGAACTGTTTTACGTTAAAAAGGTACTCTTGTTTCAAATCGTTATCTTTAACGGTTTCTGAGAAAATCGCTCTTGAATTAATCCCACTTTGGTCAATTTCATAGTAATTTAAACAAAATTATCAAGGTATTCTTATGTCAAAGTATTGTCAACCCGATTGCCAATTTAATAGTTCTAAGCGAAAAAAATGGAAGAGTTTACGGGACAAGAGTTAGTTGATATGATATTTATTTATGGCTTTTGCGATGGTAATGCTGCAGCGGCAGAACGCGAGTACGGGAGAAGGTTTCCAAACCGAAGGCTGCCATCAAGGAGGACATTCCCTACGGTATTCCGCAACTTAGCTGCAACCGCCACTTTTCGAAAGGCACCGGGTCAAGGACGTCCCAGGATTAATAGGGAAGCGGAGGTCCTTGACGCTATTGAACAAGATCCTACGACTAGCATACGGAACATTTCAAGGCAAATAAATGTTCCTCGGCCAACGGTACTACATATCTTAAAGATTTCCTTAACAGAATTGATTAGATGTGCTACTAACATTTCAGGTTGGAAGAATATTAAAGCGACAAGGTCTACATGCCTATCACTATCGACGTGTACATGGCTTGATACCAGAAGATTTTGCGCCACGTATGCAATTTTGTCGCTGGATTTTGTCGCTGGACAACGAGCAAGCTTCCAAAATTTTGTGGTGTGACGAAGCTACTTTTACCCGAAATGGAAAATTAAATTTTCATAATTCTCATTATTGGGAAGAAGAGAACCCACATGTTGTTCGGAGAACAAACTTCCAGCAACGGTTTTCCATAAATTTATGGGCGGGAATAATTCACGACACTCTGATTGGACCTATTGAAATTCCACAACGTCTCAATTCAAATCTTTATTTAAACTTACTTCAAGAAAATCTTCCCCAAATTCTCGATGATCTGCCTCTAAATTTACGACGTAACATGTTTTTTCAACACGATGGAGCCCCGGCACATAGTGGTCGCAATGTTCTAAATTTCCTAAACGAAAATTTCGCTGGACGGTGGATAGGGAGGCACGGACCGGTAGCTTGGCCGCCGCGTTCTCCCGACCTAACCCCGCTGGACTTCTTTTTCTGGGGATATCTAAATCAAAAAGTTTACGCCACCGAAGTCGATACCCGTGAGGAATTGCTGCAGCGTATCAATGATGCAGCCAATGAAATTCGTCAAAACCGTTTTAGCATCTTAATAGCTTCGAGAAGTGTTACACGTAGGGCAAGACTTTGTATCAGAGAAGGTGGAGGGTTTTTTGAACAGTTTTTAAAATAGCTTGTTGTCTGTTATCAAAATTAAGTTTCCATCTTATGATCCCTTCGAAAAGTGACGGTTGCAGCTAAATTGCGGAATACAGTGAGGAATGTCCTCCTTGATGTCAGCCTTCTGTTTGGAAACCTTCTGCCGTACTCGCGTTCTGCCGCGCAGCATTACCATCGCAAAAGCCATAAACAAATCATCATATCATAATTGTTCTACATCAATAATGTGTATTACTGATTACGTATTAAATTATTATTATTATTTTTTGTTTAAATTACTATGAAATTGACCAAAGTGGGATTAATTCAAGAGCGATTTTCTCAGAAACCGTTAAAGATAACGATTTGAAACAAGAGTACCTTTTTAACGTAAAACAGTTCGGGAAAACGGAATTTGCTGTCCAATTTGTTAAAAAGTCAAAGATGAAAAAGTTACACACGCAAAGTACCAAGGGCCCCCCCGTACCCACCCCAATGGACCTTGTGGAAATAAATGGATTAGTCCATCAAATTGCTCATCAAAATTTAGCTGTGTATACCAAATTTCATTCATTTATCACAACGCGATTGAGAGATATTGCAAAAAATGATTTCCATTCCTCCCTCTTCATTGGGTCCCTGTGCCCTTAGGAAGCATTTCTGGGCCCATGTTCATATGAACTTTTTTACTTAGTTTTGATCGTAGAATCGGCCTGTTCAGGGTTGGCAGCTAATTATGAGACACCCTGTATACATTTTCGCGATCTGTTCAAGTTAGACAAGGTTAGAAATAATATTAAAAGAGAGAGAAACAGTAACTACAAGTCAGACGTATTCACCAATATTCACTCGCGAAAAAAAGCCTTATGACATTGAAACAAAAGTTTAATCATTACAATGAATTGGATTACAATGGTTACGTGATAAAATCCTCAAAAAGAGTTGTGGCTGGACAACTCATGGTTCTTGCACCATAACGATGCGTCCACACACTTGTGCCAAAAGATTGCTGTCCTTCCTCACTCTCCTTATTAGCCAGACCTGCAATTTTTTCTTATTTCCGAAATTAAAATCAGCGCTGAAAGGCCGCCATTTTCAGATGACATCGAAGCAAAGTCGTTACAGATTTTTTTGCACGATCAAGCTTTTTTAGTTCACTTACCATGTTTGTTTCTATGACAGTAGGATGCGCTTACTGGTTGCTAAGGCTAACAAAACGGTAAACATTGTCTTCGAACGGTAAATTACCCTTACCGTTCTTAATGCTTAATATACTATAAAGGTCATTTTTTGAAATGAAGCTATCCAGGACAGCTTCGCAAAATGGAAACAACGCTGGGAAAAGTGTGGGAATAGGGGAGGGGGGTGCTTTGGAAACAAGAACCAATAATGTATAAAATTAATAATAAAGTTTAAAAAATAAAGTTCGTTATTTTCTGAATAAATAATTCTTTTGTTGTTGCAATGACATCTTCTGATTTAAAAGAATGCCCCTTGAAAAAACAATCCTTAAATTGCAGAAATAATTTAGCTATTTTATTGTTATTGAATTTCATGTTGATCTGAACCAATTAGCTTAATACATTTAAAGAACGTTTGCCACCTCCTTCCGTTTGATACATAAATTACGGAGCATCCTCCAGTGCATCAAATTAAAGACGTGTTAATTTCCAGAGTTATTTCCGTTTTGAACAACAATAACATTTAAATACATCCTCTTCTTCGATCGTGTTGTACTTGACCTATTATAGCATTCACCGCACATTTGAAAGCCACGGCATTACTTGTGTGTAACAAACTCCTACTAACAGTAATTGCTGAAAATTCCCCATCGCTATTGGCTGAAAGAAATTGATCGGTTGATTCACTTGTATCCAATTCACGCGTTGCTTTATTGTCATTGCAGTTGTTTACGAAATAACATTTTAGGCGGCTTGCAAAATCCGGTTTGCTTTGAATAAGTTGATGCTAATATTTCATCTGTTTTTGTTACAAGTTGAAGTCGTTGTATGATCAATACCCAGCAGAAATTAGAAGTTTTTATTTGATAAAATGTCCATATTTCCAGCAGTGACTGACAGAGTGGTAAGTATATGTTTCTATATATTTTTGCTTCATTTCTCATCAGAAAAATTTCATTGAAATCAAGTTATATTTAATGTTTATCGGAGAAGTGTAACAACAAAATAAAAATCGTAGTAGCGCATTGTTTGTAGACAATGAATCAGAAAACAATGCAATCTGATTACTTCATAAAAAAAAATGAATATAACGCAATTAGAAACTTTTTCTTTTACTAAAATTATATTCGGTGCAAGGCCGAACATGAGTTTCTAAAAACTTATCGTTTATGAATTTGAATTTCTATGTGAATTTTAAGAGGAATATTTTTAGCACAATGATTACTTATCATGTTTTTCTTTGAGTGCAGGTAATTAAAATAATACGCAGATTTAATTAATACAGTCATTTATTATTAAGATTCTGCGTCGTGCCATTTGCTTGAAATAATGTATCATTAGTCAAATATTTCTGAATTGAAAACAATTTTATTTATCATGTGTACTCATACACTGTAGATCCTAGTGCAATATGTAAATTGTTTAAGACAGACAAAAGTTTTTAATTAGTATATTTTGATGTTATATTGGTCGACAAATAAATATAATATTTGAGTAAGAATTAGAGTAAAATATTCGTATAAATAATGATGATATACCCAATAAATCATTTATGGAGCAAGAAAGGAATACGCGTTTTTACTAATTAATTTTTAAATTTACATCAGGTGGAAGAAGTGGATAAATAATAATAAATATGTGCCTATTCGAAGTTATTATAAATGTATATACTAACTACCTACTTACAAAAATACAAAAAAATGTTCAAGTTCAAAATCCCAACACATATGTGGTGCAAGAACGAGTAAATGACAGGTAACTCAACCCGATCATGAACCAGTCTGGATAAGTGACTTTATTTTATAGTCTAGTTCCACTTAAGTCCAAAAATTCCATATGCGAACCAGACGAAAAGAGTATATTTTTAAATTTACCTCCTCCTTCAATTATTTAATTCTTCATATTTACCTTCTGATTTAGAAGACAACATGTAATTAATAGATTCTTATAACATTAATCATATGTTGAATTATTTTCCATATTACTGTATTTATAATATGACTTTTGACCTTTGCGCTGGTCTAAAAAACGGAGCACCAAATAATAATACCGCGAAAATCTAAATAGTTTTATAAGAATTTAAATATTCATCCAAAATATTCATATATTCCGTTTCACATGAATAATGAGCAAATACGAAAATTCAGTATTTGGAAATGCACAAGTATTTAGCAATCATTATTCACTGAATTCAGTTATCAAATATTCAGTATTACAGTGAAATGACAAAGTAATTAGCGAATTGTAACATAAAGTGATGGATTTTTTGAATAATTTGTTAAATAATATTGCCCACGCATACGTTGATACATATCTACAAATGACAAAGCAATAAGCGAATTATAACATGAAGAGTACTGAATTGTATTAAGTACTCTTCAGTGATGGATTCTTTGAATAATTATAAATAAATTTAATATTCATATTCATTTAACATGGATACTTTCAGTGTACATAAATTTTGTGAGTACTAAATATAGTATTCATTATGAGATATTCAGAGATTACTGATCAATATGATCAGTATCGACTGAATTTTGCCTAATAGTAGTTCTAGACAATTCAAAAAATTCATGAATTAAATCATGAAGTTGACGAATTTATTAACGGTATTGCACGTGGTTTATTTGGATATTAATATTTATTTGATGCCAATTTCTTATAATTTTAACACCTAAGATCATTTATTATACTAATGTACCTCCTAATTCTTTTATGACAAGAGTGAGATTAAGAATGATGAGCAAATGAAACCAAGATTTTTGTCTTGGGTACTGTTGGAATTATATCTTTAAATCAAAATGTGGCTAGAATTAAATAAAAATAATTGTTGAAAACTTCTTAAAGCTGTTTTACATTGACAATTTATTGATCAATTAATTGATGAAGTCGCTTCATCAAGAAATTGGACAAGTGTAATGCACCAAATCAGCTATCAAATAACTTCATCAATTTATTCATCAAGTTCTTGACGAATTAGAGCATGTTCTAATTTTCGTCAATTTCTTCGTGAAGTTCGGAAGTACCAACCCAACAGATTTCCAACCTCAGATCAGTAATGAGGTTACGATATTGGAATATGTAAATAATTGTGTGGCGTCGTGCTAGTTTTGCATTGTTTTTACTAATTTGTTATTTACAAAAACTAATATTTATATATTATGTGAGAATTGTACCGCTGTTGTATCACTACAATTATGAGTGAAAAGGTGACATTTTTTAAATTTATTTGCTTCTTTGATTCATTGGTAGAACTGATTCATACGTCAAAAAACTTGACAAAGTCTGTAGCAGTGTAAAACCACACTGTTTACCAATAAATTTGTGAATTAATTGATGAAGAACTTCCTCAATTTATTGATGAATAAATTGTCAATGTAAAACAGCTATTACAACTTCTTCATGAGCTTATTGTCATCAATATATCGTCGACAATGTTGTTATTACATGTAACAATTTATACAAAGTGAACAAATTTAGAAATCTCTTTGACTGTTTAAAAAATAATAAAAAAAGTTATAATAACTCTACCAAAAGTGTAATATAGTTAACGTTTTAACACTGACGCAATAAAATAGAAATTTATATTAAATAAGTTTATATTCCTATATCTACTGTAATATAAAATACCTACCAACATAGTGTATAGCTACTATGAAACCTCAACCCAATAATTCATGGAATCAATTGAAAAGAGAAATAATATCTCTAGGAATTCGCTCTTGCTCCCTTTATAGAAAATCTATTAACCTTGAAGATAGATTCCATTCAAATAACCCATCCGTTTGGGTCACACAGGTTATTCGATTTGACTCTTTTAATATTAAAATTTCAAAAAAAATCTAATCTATGACAAACATATTTTATTCTTAAAAGTAGGTATTTTATATTATATTAAATATTTTACCTTATACTAATTTCAGTTGCCAATTAATTTTTGGAAAGTCAATATTTTCCTGCAATTTATAAAAAAGTATTACATAAATTTATTAGAAAATAGCATACAATTTTCAATGATTTAGAAATTTTTCTTGGTTAGGATTATTGGCGGTAAAGGCAAACAAAATAAATGACATTTAGGCACGTAATATTAATATAATAATAATAATAAAGAAAATATTTTCTGATAAAGAGATGTGTCTAATAAACGACGCTACTTATTAATTGCTGTTATTACTATCTAGGGACCATTTTACATATTATTAAATTCAAGGAACTTGGTGTTATCTAATCTTGTCATAAATATAAAACAATAAAACTAAATTTCTCTTAAATTTTGAGCATTTATTTTTGCTTCCTTTGAAATAGAACATACCGTACATCCATGTAATGTGTACATTAACATACACAATACGAATTAAACAAATTGCCTTTATTGAAAAGCTCAATATTATTTTTGTTATTGTTGTGAATTATTTAGATAATTTTTTTATCTATAAAATATATATACAAATATCGTCACTACGACAATTTATTAGAACAACTGTTAGTGTCTGGTTATAAATATATGGTTAAAAATGGTGGACAGTAAAGTTACATCCAGCAATATTAATTTGGTGCAAGCCGACGGTAACGCTCTTTCGGAGATATTGAAGGTATATTATTAAAATTAATTAAAAAAATCTACCGTTATTTCTTTGACAAATTTAAAATAGGATGTTTCTTGTTTAAAATATGTTAGTGTTAGATATTCGGACTCTTTCCTATGCACATATGCACAACTATAATTAAGTTTTATAAATCCTAAAATATTTCTGGAATTGCAACATTTTATGTTTATGGCTTACATTAAATTAACGCTATTTATAAAGGATATCCAACATCTACTTTATAGACTACTACTGGCCCGTCCCGGCTTCGCACGGGTGGACATTTATTTTAAACATTTTGGGATATAAAAAATATAGCCTATGTTACTCAGGGATAATGTAGCATTCTAATGGGGAAAGAATTATCGAAATCCGTCCAGTAGTTTTTGAGTTTATTCGTAACATACATACATACAAAAATACAAATCTTTCCTCTTTATAATATTAGTATAGATATAGATAAAACAATAACTGTATATTAAAACAGAACTTTTATTATTTTTTTAACATATATTATCAGCTCCTGTACTTTTACTTTATTTAAAAGCTATTGAGCTAATTCAAATAAATTAGAAAAATTGGCCTAAAATCCTGTCAAATTAAGTCAAACAATGTTGTGTCTGATTAAAAATCAAGGTATGCAAAATATATTTAAACTCAGATAAAACTTGTTGTTGATATTAGGAGAAATACTCTACGAGCTTCTTTATTATTTATTTAAATTGGCTTAATATCTTTACAATAAAGTAAATATAGAATCTTGAATATTGGATTCAATTTAAAATTTATGTTCTGAACTTGTCCAAAAAGAGAAGTAAGTAGATATACAACGACAACACACATATACTTACTAGTAATATAAATAAAATAAATATACATACAGTATAAATAAAATAAATAAAAAAAAGTCTTATTCCAATATTACATAGAGGTCAAGAATGATTTAACTATAACAACTCTTTTTTCCAATTCTTAAGAAATAGAAAAAAAACTACTGCCATAAAATCGACTCTGTAAGGACTCCTAATTTCTTTCAAATAAGTTCAGAATCACTCTGTATATGTTAAATATATTTACAGAAAAGATTTCTGCTACCTTCTAGGATTTCCAAAATATTTGGTATAAAATATTGGGCTCTCGTTGTTGCCGATACTTTAGTAGGACGCTAATAAAAGTAAAACAAACATTGTAAATTCAGTGTGTCAAAGTCATAGTGAATGTTTTCATACTGTAAAATAAAAACGTGTTGTAAACATGATGAAATCATTAGATTAGATTAAGAATTATTATCATTCTAGATTCACTACCGTTGAAAAACTAATCTTAACTACTAGTTGTTTTGTTCCTCGGAGAATGGAATTTTTTCGAATCCTTGTTTGTAAAATTCTCGGATAATAATTAAAGTAGGTATAGGAATGTAGTAATTATATGTATACGTGATCTCTCATTTAAGACAGATTTATTCATAACTCTAGTCATACCAGTAATACAAAAAAGTTGTACCAAATCAATTTTGTCACATTTTAAAATTATTGTTTATAATAACAGTGTTCTATTTCTTCTGGGCATTACCTAACGTCATTTCTCAAATGAAACATCGACATCCCATAGGTACATTCGACTATTTTTTAGTTTCTCGTTAAATTTAGGGCCTACTTCACTAAACAGGTACTGAGTCTAAAATGCGTTGTTTCAGTGTACCTAAGTGATTTTAAACTGGATCAGGTATCATCAAAAATATTTATTTATTTTAAACGAGAGAATAGATACATTAAATTTAATACAGTTTCCCATCTTTTTTATTAAAGTATGGTATATCTTTGTTATAAAGTGTTAATAAAAATTGGATGCCACATAACAATGGAACTAAACTAAAATGACATGTGAAAATTATGTCTGAGCAATGTTTAATGTAAAAGTTACCATTGAAAAATAATTACAGGTACGTGTAAGGCAGCTATAATTTTTAAGGCAATATGATCATATGAAGATAGCACGTAAACTTAAAAATACATATTAACAATGAAATAAATTAATATGCAAAATTCATAACAACAACACCAAAAAATATATCCAATAATAAATAATAATGGCTAAGTACGTAATCGAATACCTACGTTTCTCAAAATTTTCACCAACACAATCAAGAATTTCTGGTGTAATGTATTTCCGAAGGCGTGCCTTTTTCGATTTTGCATATTACATTGTAATGGACAGAAAAGAATGAATTTTACTTGTTACAAATACTTACAAGAAAAACAGAAATCTCGACAAACACAGACAGTGACACATACTAATACTAAGGTCATTGTGACTTGTTAGGACTTAGGCCCCATTGGGCCCCTTGTACTTCCCCCCGTTAGGAGATCAATCTACCTGAGCCGCTAACCAACCTATTACAGAGAAAAAGGTGATAACGTTGCTCAGGGGGATCTCTCTAATGTAAGTGTCTCATTGGGCGGGAAAGTATTTTGTCGGTTTTGATGTAATCACCAGATCGTCAAAATTACTTCAAATTATATCATGAACACGTTAAAATAACAGACACTTAAAAAAAATGTATTATCAAAACGTAACAAAAATTACTTTCAAGTGGTGAAAATACCATTTATGGTAGCTCCCTTTTCAACTTTGCTATCTTTTTGGTTACAGTCACTGATAGGAGCAGAAGTCATTTTGTATAAAACCTTTTCATGAATTTTATAGCAAATATGTTTTGAGTGATTTCTACGGACGCATTAAATTTTTACTAAAATTTCCCGTAGTTTCAAGTGTTGACACTAAACTTGTGTTGCAAATTTCTTTCCCGGATGACATGTGGATTTTCTGATGCCCAAACGTGTCGATTGTGTCTATTAAAAATACCTTCATTACTAAATTTTGACTCATATTTCCAAATGATTTTGCGTAAAAATTCTGGATTTTCTTGTGTTGGAGTTAAAATCATTTCACAGAATTGGCTTCGTCTTTCAGCGTACAAAATTGAATTTAAATGGATGTTGACCGTTAGGTTTTCAAAAACTCTTGGATGGAAGTTTTTAAAATGCCTAAATCCTGTTCAGCAGCACAAATTGATGATTCAGGGTGAGCATGAAAATATGCAGAAATATTGACGATGTTTCGGCTTTGCCAAAATTCTATGTGTAGAAATTCGACCATGTTCTAATTGATTTCTTAAAATTTTTCGTAAAATGCATCTACTCATTGGTGGTAATTGGTAAATGAGGATATCTCTTATTAAATACCCTTCAAGTGCTATTTATTATCTTGTGACACTCTCCATGAATAAATAATGCAGCATTTGAATAACTGTTAACGTTTTCCATTCTTTCACAATAAATAGTACTCAAATAAACATTCACTGTATGTATTAAATTGACAGCAATAAACTGGTGACAGATTAAGTGCTTGTTTTGAAGGTCCATTAAAAATTTCAGTCATTCTCGCAAGAAATTATGCGGTATCCGTTGACTGCACGAAATTACCAAACTATCAGTCCCACTTTGAAGAGTAACACCTTTGACTATATACACTATATAGTCAAGGGTAAAACGTAATAATATGATTTATGAGTAGTACTGATCTTGGATGACCAAAAACTATTGTGTGATTACGTTAATGCGATGATGGTCTACTTGGGATTTTGTTAGATTAGGAGATCTACCTAGCCAATTAAGGAGTTTCATCCGATCCATTTATTAAAAGAAATGTTGATTTAGAGCATTGGTAATAGTACTGTTATGTAGAATCCTTTTTTAAAGAGAGAATAGCAACAAAAATATAAAAAACGAATATATCGCAAACTATAACAATAAACGTTAATGTACTTAATAAAATCAAAAGAATATCAAGTTCTACATCTCTTCATGTCAAATTGAGCATAGGGCATAGTTTAAAATATCAACATATTAGTGATCAAGTGATCCAAAGATTGGGCCTTCTAATGCAATTAGTTACTATTTTTTTTATTACTATACACTAATTAGGAAATCATATTTTTTACGAAATTGTGTAAAAATGTAGTAAACAAACTTTACGGATGTTGCTAATTACCTATATTTAAAATAAAGAAAGCCAGTACCGCATATGCAGCGCTACTCGGTACTAATAGCGAATTTATCATACTTTAATGAAGGTTATAAAACTAACATTAAGTAGGTAATGTAATTAGAATTACTCACTACAAACAACAACATCTGTGGTTAGTTCTTAACGATCTACAGTAAAAGCCTCTACCTTTAAATGCCACTTCACTTATCAATATCGATTTTGATAAAAAATTAAATTAAAATAAAGTATTGCTGTTCTTAATCGAGCATTTGTTTAATTCCTTGTTTGGAATTATCTAAAATAAATATGTAAGTAGGTACGTATAAGTGTACAAAATCGATAGTGCTCTAATTTGAAACTCCTACTTGTTCTATAAGTTGCAAGGTGTAAAGTTTGTGTTAGTACTGCTGGTGAAAGTTTTAAAGTGCAACAGAATGTCCTTTGCAGCTCAGGGCACATCTCGTACAAATACCATCAGTGGTGAAGGAATAGATATTTTGGTATGATTTGTTTTAATTTTTAGAAGAGTAAAAGCTTAATAATTTGCATTGATTTATGAAATATGATGAGCGATGTCGAAATGTATCAAAGAATATCTTTTACTTACTTAAATTTACACTAAACTTTGACCCGTTTGTGTGAAATACTCACAGATAATCTGTACCTATGCGTTCCAATTAAATTATGTCAATTATCTGACTGTATAAGTTATGATATCACCAGTTGGTTGATAATGCCTAGCATTTAAGATATTCATAATTATTATTAAACTTACTGATTTTGTTTATAAAATAATCAAAACAAATAATTACGATCAATACGAAATGTTCCCGACTCATACACAAAACTGTATGTATTAAACGATTTGCTACTGAATTCTATTTTCAAGAACTGAAATAATAATTTATAGGTATTATTCATAAGATAATTGAAAAGTACAAGATAATTGTTACAATATTTTTCCTATTCTTTTAATAATGATGAAATCGTCAGCAACGTCCTTTCGCAAATATTGGAAGTATTATATTTGACTATATATACAGGGTGTTTATTAAACATATAGCAAAAATTCAAGGGGTCATTCCCTGTCCTATTCTAAGAATACTTTGGGCTTTGATGATTTTTGAAAAGCCGTTTTGTTCCGAAGATTCAAGGCGAGAAAAATTTTCCACAAAACCAATTTTGATATTTTTGAAATTATTAATATAGTCGAAATAAAAGTATGGCGTACTACACTGGGTATACCGAATATAATTTTTTTGAAAGAAAAAAAGGAGGCAAGTGCGGGCACTGAATAGAAACCAGTCTGAACATGGATTTCATTTAAATACGTCTCGTGATCGATCATTTTTTGTGACGAATTTGTTGAGACTGACATTTGGCTGTTTAACATATATTTTGTCTCTTTAATAGTAAACTTTTGTTAGTAACATCTTTTAACATAAATCGCTTATACTTCATTGAATGATTTCCTGACCGTAATGTTCCTGATAGAAAAACCTTGCAAAGTATTCGTCAACGTCTTCATGAAACAGGCACACTGAAACGAAGTGGAAGATCAGGAAGGTCTATGACAGTAAGAACGGTAGAAGTGGAAGAGAATGTGCAGTTAAATCCAGGTACTACTAAGTACTAGTCATTAGTTTATCCAATGGAAAATACTATACTACTAATACCTACTACTCCAGTGGAAAATGTGGAGGATTGAAAAAATAATTGCTGGGTGTAACTCAATAAGAAACGACCCTGATGTTTTTGAAAGAGTTCAGTAGCCGATGAGAAGATTGGATTCTTGCATACTAGCTGGAGGTAGTCATTTTCAACAGTTCTTGGAGATTAAGAAGTTTTACATATAATTTTCTGTACCTAATAAAATGTCGTTATTGTCGAAAATTTTTCTCGCCCTGTATCTTCAGAACAAAGCGGCTTTTCAAAAATCATCAGAGGACAAAATATTCTTAGAATAGTCTCTTGAATTTTTGCCGTATGTTTAATAAACACCCTGTATATAAATTATAGATAGTCATGCACAACTATAATTAAAATTTATATTTAATTCATGTTTATTAGCACTTTTGATAACGGTTTGAAATGTATAATTTACTTATAACTACTTGCAAAATTACATGAGATTTTTGTCAGCTTCATTATTTTTAATGATACACTTCCTCACGGTTAAGAAGAACTTTGAATTTTGATTTAAATGATATTATTTACTTACAATAATTATGCCAGTGTCGCGCCTAGACCTATTAACTTGTAAATGCAATTATTGAGTTTCTAGAACATATGCAAATAAAAATAAAATCACGTTTATACATTTTTTAGTAACCATATAACTGGAAATACTCTCTATATAGGGAGTAACTAAAATACTATTATAAATCAACAAAAAGTGTTTCAATAGAAGTATATCCGGAAACGATTCGTTTTCGAGATACAGGATGTTAATTTTTTTTTTATTATTAAAAAAAACGGCTGTAATAATTTTCTTCAAAATTGGCAATTAGCTTGAAGCTGAATTGCACACATACGTATAGGCATCCCACAGCTTTTTTACATCCAGAGACATAGTTTCAGAGTAGGACTTAGTAATTTTCGTTCGTAATTTTATTTTCCAAGTTTTTCAGATTTGGCCCACTATTATGACAGATTACTCTTTCAGAAGTGAATGATAAAAGTCACAATAGTTAATTATTGTTAAGTGTCAAAACGTCAAATAATTATTATTTTTGAGACTAACATGATTATTTTTCAAATAACCATGTTATCGATGAATAAAATAATTAAATATGTATTATTTACATGGCTACTCTCAACTATTTTTTTTTTGTAATACAACAGACCACACATTTTCATAAATTTTGCACTCCCAGTATATCATAATCGAGGGAACCGCCTAGCCGGGTGTCTTGGTCGATGGATTTCGATCGGCCGAGGTATGCATCACGGACGCAGGCTGGAACTTGGATGGACCTAAGGCAGGCTCGGGATGTGGCTGTGTCAGCCTACCAGAGACCTGGGTCGCTCAGCACCTTCCGCTTGCGTGTGATCCTCGATAAAATGGTAATGAGAATAGAGCAATAAATCTCTGTAACTCAAGCCCATGCTATCATACATAAAAAATTGTACGAGACTTTGCCACCAAGCCACCCGTGTAGTAATAGGATGGTTTGAAGAAAAGTACTCGAGTAATGAAAGGGGGGTGTACAAGGGGCCTAATAAGGCCTAAGTGCCGCGATGGAGAAGCAATTTTCCACCACCCCCCCGACATACATACATACATACATAAATCATAATCGAAGCTTTTCCGACCACATATATTCATTTTTCTTACTATAGTTTGTGGTAGAATGTGTAATTAAAATTTGGTCAAGAATTCAATTACATCCTGTATAGTACCTATTCATTAAATTACGTAACTTTTAATATTATAGTGCAATTAAATATATTTACATCAAAAAATCAGTTCTCAAATAGGTATCTTTTATTTGTGATAAAAATTCAGGATTATATAAAAACAATATTAGATCAAAAAATAAGATATTAATAATTGTAATCAACTACATACTAGGAAAATATTAATCTAATCTATTATTGGATCCAAACATGTGTGATGCCTGAATTTAAATGTTTATTGTGTTATTAAGTGGTATTAGATGGATACTTGTAAACTAAAAATTTCTTAAAATTGCCAATGCTACGTCTCTTACAATCTATCTTCGACAACCAATATTGGAAAAATTAGTTATTTCTTTACCCGAAATCTAGGATCTTTTAAATACTTTAATGTAAAACTCTATATGTTTAAAAAAATACTAACATGTATTCTCGGATCCAATATTAAATTAATTTACATAGGTACATATGTTTCAGATTTAGAAATGTTCTAAGGTTATAAAAATGAAAGTACAATTTTCTGAGAGATGTTGACAAACTTAATATTATACAGGGTTGTGAAGTTACTCATTTTTAATTAAACTCTTCTATATACTTGTGGTTGACATATGATCTCGTTTTCAGAAATCATTGGACGTTAACAAGTATGCCACAAAAAAGACCATAGCACAAGGCCTTTTGGACGTAGCCCTTTTAACGGCAAACGCATCGCAATTGAAATACGTCCTTCAAGTTGGTGAGAAGCATGAATTTTACACTCTGATGCTTAGCCTCATCACGATTTCCATTGTGCTACAGGTTTGTATAACTGGAATAACCAAATAAACCAATAATATAATCCTGATGTGCCGGAAATTGAACGGTTATTCCAATTTAAATAGAGACGCTATTAATCAACAACACAATGATTCGAATCGATGACTAATCCATTATTTAGTGGTTACATAGAAAATACCTAATTGTCTACTTTCGAACTGAAAACATTTATAATTGAACAAATTCACTTACTTGTCAACTTGAATTGTATAGAATATTGCCATAAATTCTAGGAGTAATATACATAATATTAAAAAATTTTTCTTCGTACAAACTATCTCCAAAGTTAATCGATAATATATCGATTGCTCTCGAAATTTTGAGGTTTAAAAACAGGACGCTCATTATGCTACAAACCATCAAGAATATTTTGGACAACGAGCTTTTAGAAGTTAGATTTTGTTGGTCCTTAGTCCTTTTTAATTCTAAATAATGAAAATATGTCAAAATTCGCCAAACTGCTTCATTTTCGAGATAAAGAATACATACTTGGAATATTTGTTGTAATAGGTTCTTAATTTCTTTATTGTTAACTGTTTAAAATTGTTTTAAAATTAATTTACCTAATATTTTGTTTTGTACATTATTCCCCACTGATTCAATAATAAAAATTGTGAGTACCTACCTATATCTAAAGTATGTAGAATGGTTTTTCGGGTTGTTATATCACGGCCTATATACTTGGATGCACTGTTTCTTGAAAACAAAGTGGTTTGCCTAATTTTAACAAGACGTATATTGTTTGTTTAGAAATAAATAGTAAGTACATAAGAAAATTTTAATAAGGATCTATACATCTTCAAGTTTTGTAGCACAATAAACACGAGGAACACGAACATGAAGAAAAACTTATTATTAAATATTCTATTACTCCTAGTATATAAAATTTATGGTACGTTATTTTGAAAAGCCCTATATACAGGTATTAATAGTGTCGGTAGTGATACTCAATTTTTATTAGTTTGATTAATAAAGAAGTAATAAAATATCAGTAAGTATTGCAATATGATGTCACATTTTGTATTTTAATTTTCTCATGATTTATAGACCCTTTTCATCTAATTGTAAGTTTAACTTTAAAGCTGTTATTGAAAATTGAAAGGTAAACAATATATTGTAACGTCAAAAAAAATCAAAAATTCCGGGTTGGTAATAAAAGCATCACACTTATGTATTTATTATAAGGGTAGAAAATTATATTTGCTCACAATGAACTAATTTCAAATAGTATCTAAATATAGAAATAATAATTACGTACATACTTACATCGATTGTTATTTTACTTTTACTATGAAATATAATTGATGCCTTATAATTTACATGTTTCTTTCAATTATTATATTAAATGCCTAAATGGTGAAATTTGTAGGTTGTAGTTGGAGTTCTCTGCCTGTCTTTACACCTACTAAGAGACTGCAGATTGCATCTAGAAACGTACCACTACACTGCAAACCTCCTTAACCATATTACCACTGCATCCGCTTTTGCTATAACAGTCTTGAATCTTCTTATTTCTTGTTTTGACCCAACAATTGCAAAATACGCTGTATTTGAACCTCCTGATGTTCCCGCAGTGGGTGCTAATAAATAAATAATAGTAATCAGTTAAATATTATATGAGTAATTAACACAGGTTGTCCTATGGGGAAGTGCACACACTTTAAGGAAGAAGCCACTCTTTAGATAATTAAAAAAAACTAGGTATATAAATTTTGGTTTAAAGTTTAAAGTAAAGTACATTGTTTTACATGCACCTAAGTCTTAAAGTGTTTAATACATTTTTTTAATATTTCAAGAACTCGTAAAAGTAGCTTTACCAAATTCAGTATTTTATTTACCAAAGTCTCCTTCGTGTGTTATAACAATGTGAATGCATTTTTTTATGTTCAGATTTTGTTATTTCTTTGTGTCAATCATTTAATTAAAATTAGTTTCGAAAAACTGGGGGTTATATTATAAAAAGTGCGTTTGTGAAAACAGTAACATAATTTCTAAAATGTGTTATTTTAAAAACGCATAAGTACAAACAGATTTCAAAACAGGTTATAGCTTTGAGAATTCCGTCTTATAGTTTTTAAGTACTAAAAATGTAATGTGTAACATATCAAATTATGTTACACTATCATCATGCATTCTTGAAATATTTAACAAATTGTGATGTTATCAAAAATTTTATAGGCCTATTATAGACCAAAATATATGTATAATAGCTAGGAAATATTATAGGTACACACCTAAACTATTAATACATAAGAAATGCCTCCTTAAAGTTTGTACAGCTGCTTTTAGGACATCCATATATTTCGCAGCCGAAAGTTGAGTAAAAATTATCCTGTTTTTTTGATGACATTTAAAATTTGATATGAGAAAATATTAAAAATTTACTTTAATATTTGATGTATAAAATGTCTTAAGACTGCCTTTATCTGTTTTAATAAAATAAATTTGCTATTTTTAATCATACTAAATGTAATTTTCTGTTTCTGGAAGATTCGGTTGGAAAAATTTACAATAAAAGTATGATTTTCTATATTTTATTCTTATTACGATATTCGATAGCATAACACGAGAGATATTAAGAAAAAATATATATAACGAATATTCAGTTGTGAACGCTGGGCGCAGGGGTGGTCCGATCGCATCGGATTTTGGTGTCTGTATGTAGGTTGGACTTTTCCGCATCGAATAGAAATGGCCCAGACATTCCAGCATTGTGGAGATTGCAAGGGTCCTCATCGTAAACGTCTGCATTTGTTGTTTAGGTGCGTTACAGTAAGCTTATAGTGAAAAGAAAACTATGTTTTTCAAGGCACATAAATCAATACATGTTTTTCAAAAACAAAAAAAAAAGGGAAATTTGTAACAATGACTGGGTAGACTATTGCAGATATGCAATTGGGGTGACTGTAACGTTCTCGGCAGTTTTCAGAGTTTTTTTTAGTAATTTTGGGGTTAAATGGTGAAAATATATTGATGATGGTATATTCGTTTTATCGTTTTCGAGTTACATGACAATTCCTAATTTTTGGCAAAATTTACTTAATCCTATGTTTCTCTTTTTACACTAGATATCTTAAAATGGTTTATATATTCTACAGACAGTTTTTTTTTAAATGATATAAATAATTTTGATTTTATTTTTTTTAAGTTGTCATTTAAGTCATCATTTATTAGAGTTTGTATATAAATATGTAAATATGTATATTCATTTAAATGTAATAATGAGGTGCTATAATTTTTCATGTAAAAAATCTGACTTCTTAAATTAATTTCCCTAACATAACTTTTATCTTTCAGTTGGCGGTGGCGATTATGTTTGTAATTATCGGAGGACTGAACATAAATAAAGAGAGAGACCACAGAGCAGCTGTTATATTGAACGATGTTATCCTTGTTTTTGTATTTTTTATTTCTATCGTCAATATTATTATTTCCGGGTTTGGTCTAGACTACACAAGTCAACCTCTTAAGTTATTGGATCCACATGATACCTATAAACAAACGTAGTTAAATAGTATTCATTTAATATATTCATTATTCAATTATTTAGGGGTGTTTATATAAAAAATGTCACAACAAGCTAGAAGAAACCTTTTTTTTTTCATCAAAATAGACAAAATAAAAAAGGAAAGTTGTCCAAACTCCTCAAAGTTTTTAAATGGTAACCGTAATAAAATTTTTAATTAATAGCTTGGTTTGCAGAATTCTTTGAAAGCAATTTCCCAGTTGGGTGCCACGTCTATGGTTTAGATTTTATGCCGCTTCAAGAATGAAACTAAAATCAAAGAAATCCATTTCAGAATTTCTTTTGAAGGAGAGAGCGATATGTCTGAAACGTTAGGAAGTCTAACCACAGACCACAGCTAGGAAACTGTTCAATATTCCATTTTGATGAAAATAATGTTTCTTTAAATTTTGGTGCGACAACTGTTGTGCTTATGCCCCATAGCTTTGGTCAGAATGGGAATTAGGAGAACAGTAGGGAAAGAATCATATTTTTATAAATTTCAGTTGTGGTTAACCAGGAATTTAGATTACATATACTTACGTTTTCTATTTTTATATAAAATTTCAAGAATAAATGTCAAAAATCTGTATTTAAATTTGTTATATGTAAAGCATGATAGAAATTCATATTGGATATTATTTTGATACATGTTTGACGGCTACAGTATAGTTTTAACACACTACCAAAAAATTTAAATAAATAGTTACAAAATAAAACATACCTACTTATTAGAGAAATAAATTTTCAAAAATTACTGTACACTGTAAAATATGTGGTACTTTACATAGAATTAAATAAATAGAGACTGCCCTGCACTGCCCAATTATATTGACTCGAATTTCTTTTCTGCAGGTAACTGCTGCTCTATTGTCGATCATTGTGGCTGTACTCAAAGTTTGGGAGGATGAAAAATTCGAAACTATAGCAAATATTCTAAATCAAATATCACTAGGATTTGTTACAGGGGCCTTATTTAGTGAAATAATTAAAATGAATTTTGGTCTCGACCCCGCTGTTGCCGTTAATGCTACGGTGGAGGGAACCAGGAAAGATTTATAATCATTTTAAATCTAGACCAATGGGGGTTCAAATACACGTTTAAGCAACTTGAATACAGGGTGTCTAAATAAATTCGTTTCATTTTTTGTTGCTATAATGTGAAATTGTAATTTAATTTGTTTTTTATATGTTCGTTTCCTAATTTTTTATTTATTTGCTTTTTATTTATTTTTCTATATTTTTTTGCTCAAAAGGTGGCTCAAGCATGCCTGTGTGTCATTCTGGGAACCTATCTCAACATCAACAAAGAAGGAGACCATCCTAATGCCAGTAAAGCTAACAACCTCGTTCTATGTGTGAACATCATCATTATGGCCGTCAACATTTTGATAAGTTCATTTGAAATGAAAGAATCCCAGGATATTGTCACTGGTACGACGTCAAAAGGACCTTCCTAGTTAGAAAGTCCAACCAAATTCCACATAAGTATCTATCTACCTAGATGGATTTTTACTAAATTATTTATTAACTTTCTAATTAATTTCCTCAAGTACCTATTTTTTGGGAGTGATAAATTAAACAAAAGTTAATTTTATACTGATAGAATATATAAATATAATAAAATATTCCAAAGATTTATAAGAGAAACAAAAATTATATGGAATGTATTATTTTCTGTGCATTCTTTAACGTAATATACTTAGACAGATTAATTTTTATTTATAATTACAATATTTAAGAAATTGTTTATATGTCCTCATCTGAAATATACTTATATATTTCGTTGCTTATTAAGAGAACATTATTTTAAGAAAACAATGTGTCACTAATTTAGTATGTATATATTTTGTAGTTTAGAATTTTTCTACAAAATAAATAGTTGTACGAATTTTATTTGTTTCATTGTTAGTCAGTTCTCTTATTTAAAATAATAAATATATGCAATGTCTGAAGACTTATATTTCGCTTTACTTTACTTGTATATATTTTGCAATACATTCTACAAATGCTAAAAACCGGGCCCGATTATGTTGGTGCTTTCATAGCCAAACTAAAATAAAATAAAAACAAAAAAATTACAAGGATGCTTTTTCTATAAGGCAGGCTCTACTTTACTGCCCCCCCTCCTTAACACCATCTTGGCGAATTTAAAATGTAAAGCCATAGATAATATAGTTTATGGCTGCTATTTTGTCTGTGATTTTAAATAAGTAAATACAGTAACACAAAAAATAGACATTGATAAAAAAGTATACAAAATAAATCCGTGCGTACGCTTAACAACATTGCCAAACTGTGCTGTGCTAAGCTACGCGTAGGAATGCCAGCCGCTACATTAGAATCTTCCTAAATTTCTGCTGGTGGTGTACTCTATCGGCAATTCGGAAAGTTAAAACTGCTGTCCTATTCCAGGCCTGTCTGAACGATAGCTTTTGTCTGTGGTAAAGCAACAACATGGCTGGAATTCTCTGCGAGTCAGCTAAAGTCGTTCTGTTGGCGAATTCACCACAACCATCTGCCGTCATTTAGCTGCTCGCGTTAGTTTATCGGTCTCTACTTGGTTCTTCCATCGACTTTTTTATTAAGTATTTATAGAGGTGGTGTTAGAGGCCCCGTTAAAATTCAATTCAGTCCTTCGATTAGTGTCCGTACACTGGTGTATTACTGGTTGCGAATGTGACAACACGACAATCTACCGGTTACCATGACAACTGTTATGCTATTTACATGTCAAAATTCTCTTTGTGCCTTGCGCACGCCGCATGTTTCATCCTTGTATGCAGTATTAGAATCAGATAACAAACACAGAAATCCATTATAAGTTGCGTGGTGCGCAACTCATATTTTTATTTAGAAATAGAATAAGTAAAATTTGGCCGAATTCAAAGAGGAAGAAACCAATATTAAAATGGAATTGTTTTTGTGTAATCAGGGGAAGGTATCCTAGCCATATAGTGAATTTTTAATACTGATAATTTTAATTTAAATCCCAGCAATGTCGAAGGTGAGTCCAATTAATATTTAGATCATTTTAATTTGTTACCATTTCCCGTTTTTATACAGGTAAATATTACAGATAATGTAGGTATATTGTCATATTCAGTTCAAAACTCAAGGTTATGTTTTATTGTATTGCCTTTGTCCCCTTGTTTTATCTAGTGTACCTATTGTATTCATCAGAAGATAATATACATAACTAAACTAGACTTATTATCTGATGAAATATCTACGAATAAGGCTTTATGTATTGACAAAGTAACATTATAAATTGGTACCTATCATTCAAACATACATGAAATTGATATATTTGTAACATAACAAAAACAATGCTTATTCATACAATGACTTGTGTTTTGTTTTTAACTGAATGGAAATATTATTTGGGGATGAAACGAATCAGCTTAATACTTATTATTTAGTTTCTTATTATCTGTTGTAACAGCTTTGTAATTTTGCTAAGAGCGCTTAATTAATTTTAAGTGGTTTCTATCGACATTTACGTATAGGAATAATTAAACACCGTTATATATGAACAGCTAGTGGTTTCAGGGTGCTTTATATATGAGTTTACTATACTTAAAAATGTGTATTTACCATTTAAACAGGGTATATTATTATAATCATTTATGGAATGCAAAATTATTAAAGTTGTTTTAGTTTCTGAAAATTTGTTTTGGTAGATGTTAATTGAGTATTGAGTGGTTTATTTTATCTACAATCAAGAAGTAATTATTTCAATCAAAACATGAAAAGGATGCTACTCTTTTCCGTTGAGAGGATTGGTGTCACGAGTATGTGTTCCGAATATCACAGCTTTAAGGTTCATATTATAATGCCCTTTGACATACACAAACATTCCTGGTACCAATTTACTGTGGAATTAGAACCCACATTTGAACTAGAGTATAACACTGTATTTTTAGAATTATATTATGAACATAAACAACAATAGGTGTCATTCTTATCAGATAAGGTAAAACTTTCAATTAAGGGTCATAATGAAATTATATTAATGGTAGCTATTGTTAAATGAGCCAAAAAAATATGAATTATGTTTATTCTCTGAAAAAATTTTATTTGGAAAAATTTGCAGAGTTAGTCTTGGAAGTACCTATGTATATTGTTTTATCAACTTAAATGTAGAATTAGAAGTTAAACAAAATTTCATGATTCTGTTTCTAATATTGTGTTTTTAATAATTTTCATAATTTGTAGATTATAATTACTCAACAGTTACACATTATTTAGCGTAGTAAATAATAAATAGACCTTGTGACGAATAATGGTTAAAAAACTATTCTTCAGATTAGTTATTTACGTCATACATCATACATTATTATTGGGTCAGACCAAGACCTTTAAGTACTTCTATTATTAGCTTTAGTAATAAAATACTTTACACAGATTGTCATTCACTGGACTCAAATTAGTTTAATAAATGAATCGTAGATGGGAATATTATTTTACCTGATTCTAATTAATAATTAAGCGATGGAACAGGTGTTATTATTTTAATTATAGACTGCAAATTATGCCAATGCATTTCTAATGACAATTAAAATTGGATGCAACATTTATTTTTACATAAGCTCATCAGGTGCCAAAATTCCTTTGCATTATTTTTGTTTTATTTTTTAAATAGGTAATTGTTTATTTATACACAATTCAAATTTGAAGTGAAACATAAGCGCCAGCTTTAATAATCACTTTCTTAAGATATAAAAACAAATTTCCATAATAAGTATATTTTATTAAAGTTGCAAGCTGAACTTGTATCCGCATGAGTAAAAACATACTACTGGTATGTGCAAAGGAAGTTAATGTTTGCACAAGATATCAGATGGTAGATACCAATAAAAACAGTATATTTGTTGATGCTACAGGTGTTTTGTAAATTTCCTCAAATTTTTGGAATAGGATCTTAGACATAGAACTTTCTTATATGGTTAGTCAAAAATAGATATGAATTATTAAATGTGGTAAGATATATGATAGACTCGTGCTAATTTGGAAAAAGCATTATTATTAAATGTTTAATACAGATTTTATTTAACTATTCTAAATTCTTTCTGAAATTTTTATGATTATTATTATTATATACACAGAACAATCATTAATCTACTTTACATATTTACTAAGTACGTATATTTATTCTTATCAATGAAAAGTTGGTTGAAAACACGATTACTCACGTATGGTTCCAAATAATGAACATTAATAAGCAGTAATTGTAGGACACTTGGAAAATAAGTGAAATTAAATTATTTATGGTATTAATTATGAATCATTCTATGTAAAAACTTTAACATATGTGTAAATATTTGTCAATCTGGGAATAAACAGACTGTAAACATTTGTAACTTAAAACTCATTGGCCAATAAAAATATTGATTTTTATTATAGGCTACTAACTATTAACAAAATATTTAGCAATACGTTACCATCACTAAGTG
Source organism: Anoplophora glabripennis (assembly GCF_000390285.2). Classification (NCBI taxonomy): domain Eukaryota; kingdom Metazoa; phylum Arthropoda; class Insecta; order Coleoptera; family Cerambycidae; genus Anoplophora; species Anoplophora glabripennis. The sequence goes on along the minus strand of NW_019416210.1, from coordinate 736,309 downwards.
TGTGCTTATGATAAAAAATTATTAATAATCCCATCGAAATTGATCCTTGAACATAGATAATTTGTGCATTGGGTAAAGTATATATGCTACAAAATCAATTGCTGAACCATAGTTGAATGAGAGTTACGCAATTTAGAATAAATTTCTAGAGGGCTTAATTATCAATTTAGAATACTTAAATTAATATACAAGATGTATGTATATTTAGATATAATCAACAGCATTAATGTGGATATGTTATGGCATTGCGAAATGTTATATATACTTGGAAGAATTACACCAAACTCCAGGAATGAATTCTACTTCTAATAAGACAAAACTCAAATGTTGATATGCAATTTTCATTTGTTTTCAAGTTATAACGTAATTACAAATTTTAAGAATTTGAAATCAGAGTATGTCATGTTCCAAAGTTCAAAAGTAGGATATTTGTCAGTATCATTTTTTTTGCAATAGTTTAACATTATTTGGTGACACATTAGTACTATCAAAGTGTTACCAAATGCCAAGAACTTATTTGAATTTAGCGTATGCAAATATGGTGTTTGTTTATGATTTTTGTAATGGCAATGCTACTACTGCTGTTGAAGAATATTGTCAATGGTTTTCACATCATAGATGTGCTAATAAAAATGTATTTATCAGAGTTTTCAACAAACTGTGAAACCAGAAAGCTTCTCAGTGCTAGTACGACATCTGAACGAGCTCATTGACACGTTTTAGAAAATATTGTAGGTCTATTAGAAGATGATGCTCACGAAGAAATGCTGCTCAATTGGGCATTCCACAAAAAAGAGTAATAAAAACACCTACAACCGGAAGATTATGCTAAGCGTATTGTGTTTTGTTGATGGATCAATAATAATCGTCTTGTTGTATATTTTTACGGATAAAGCAAGATTCACATGTGATGGTATACCTAAAATACTCAAAACTCTCATATTGGTGACATGTAAATCCTCACGCAACACTGGAAAGTAATTTTCAGCATAGGTTTTCGGTAAATGTGTGGTGTGGTATGGTCGATAGTTATTTTATGGGCCCTTTCATTTTGGAGAATCAACTCGCAGGAGACCATTGCTTAAATTTTTTACAAAATAAATTACAAGTACTACTAGAGGATGTTCCTATAAACATGAGAATGTGAATATACTACCAGCACGATGGAGCTCCTACACATTTCGCTTGTCCAGTCAAACTACATTTGAACGATGAGAGGTTTCCAGGGTGTTGAATTGGCTGTGGTTGTCCTATTAATCGGCCTTCAAGATCTCAAGACCTCACAGCACTGGACTACTGTTTATGGGTCTGGTTTAAGAATGAAGTATACAAAGTTAGAGTGAACACTTGGGAGGCACTAATTTGACGTAACTTCAATATTGCAACACTTTATTAAGAAAGACATGCAGCAATCAGGAGTGCTACAGATTCCGTTTGTAGAGGAAGCAGAAGGTGTTTAGAGGTCAATAGTGGTGTTTTTGAACAATTAATCAAAGAACGTTGTGATTAATAGAATATGAATAAATTAACTTTTTTATTGAAATGTATGTCATAGCTTGAAAACAAGTGAAAATCGCATAACAATATTATTATTTCGACGTGTAGAATCCGTTCCTAGTGTTTGGCGCAGCTGTCCCGTTTCACCCTGTATATATTTTCTGCACACTACAAATTTTCTTGATTTGATTTTTTTTTTACTATCTATGCTTCATAACTGTTTTTACAACCATAGGATTATCTTTTAAGTAAATATCAGAAATTTTATGAGGGTATAAAGTAAAAACTTTTAAAAACCTAAAATACAAAATAGTATTGTCATTCTGTTAAGGAGCTGTTAAAAATATAATTATATGATTACATTGTTAAAATCATACAAATAAACAAACTAATATGTTTTCGTAATGTCTATGTTGTAAGCAACAAAGATCTGCTTTAAGGAAAATTTTGTGTTATTTTTGTTATATATGAAGGCCTAACCAATTTTATAGCCTACAGACTTAATGTTGGATAAAACGTATAATTTCCCAATTAATTTTCAGATTCCACAAATTTACAAATGCTCGTGGACAATTTGCTGTTTAAAAATAGATTTGGTATAAGTAAGGAATATAGTACCTACTATCTGAGTTGTCAACAACAGGTCATGTGTCTTTCACATATAAATATTATTTAAAGCATTTGCACAAATGTACGTACCTAGATAAATGTAATGTATTTTTAATCATTATATCTTGTTTGCAGTTAAACAAAATTTATTAAAAACATATTTTTTTTTCGAAACATGTACTCTTAACAAATATCCTGTTCTTTCATTTTCAATGGAAAAATATTAATTAATTAATAAATTAATTGTAAAATATATAAAATATATCATGATAATAGTAAATAAAACTTGAGATACCTATATATGGAGTAACATATATTTGTAAGTGAAGTAAAAATGAATCATTAAAATTTCTTACACTTAGTCATAGCACACTTTGTTATCTGTATCGGTTATAGCAAGAAAGAACTGTGGTAATTATCAGTAACAGTAGAAATGACTATAATCTTACTAGGCACAATTAACTGCCCCAAATGAATTTTCTTATCAATGGCATGCCAGTGTTGTCAATTTTTTTGAACAAGTATCTTTAATTAAACGGGAAATGGTAGATATTTTAATAATAATGCATTGTATAAAATCGTACAAAATATTTCCTATGGAATCTATAATTAATGCATTGTTATAAATATTTTTATTTTTTTAACAGTTTCTTCTATACACGATTTTTGTTCTATACAGGGTGTTAATGATAAATTTTGCCAAACTTTAATGGCGTATTCTACCAATCAAAATAATACGGAGTTACAGGGTGTTAAAAGTTTCAACTATTTATATGATTTTTACTGTAACTTCACTGGCAAGAAATATTTAGTGATAAAATTTGGGGAATGACATTTTTTTAATAGGAACTATTTTTTTATGGATAACTTATTCCAAAATACACTCCAGTGGCGTAGTTATTGGGAGAGTAGGGGACCTTCTTTGAAAAAAAAATCGTACGCAACTGGTTTTTTAAATAATTTTAAATGTTTTTAAAATGTACAATCAATTTGTAGCAATAAAGTATTCTCGTAAAGTATTCGCAAAATTTACTGGTCTTTAGGTAATTGGGAAATCAAATAAGAAGATACTTAAGTACCTACGTTGCTATTTATCATTTTCTATTGATTGCTAAATGTGTAACAATAAATTCAATACCTAATATTTTTCAAAACACTATACAATAACATCGCAAGAAATGTTCAAAATGCTGTCTTTGGGATGCAATGCATGCTGGCGTACGATTTTTTTTTCAAAAAAGATCCCTTACTCCAATAACTACGTTACTGGAGTGTATTTTGGAATAAGTTATCCATGAAAAAATAGTTCCTATTAAAAAATGTCATCACCCAAATTTTTCACTCAATTGTTTATGCCAGTGAAGAAAAAATAATATAAATATTTGATACATTTAACATCCTGTTTCTCCGTAGGGAAACGTCCTATCAAAAATTTTTATAGGGCATAACTTGATTATTTTCAACGGTAGAATACGTCATTAAAGTTTGGCAAAACTTATCATTAAAACCATGTATATTTCGGAAAATGATCTTCTGTTCATTTTCAGAATACATTCTTAAGGAACCGATTTTACAGCAAAACTGCATCTGGGGAATATAACGATAACAAATATGAAAAATCAAAATTTCATCGACCGCTAACCCCTATATACTTTATTGGAATATTTGTTCTAATGTTAGTTGTGTTTTCTCTAGTTATAATTATAGAGAAACAGCTGCCTTCAGGTTATAAACTAGAAGATGAAACGAAATATCCTGAAAGATTTATAGCTGAAAGGGCTTATAACATATTGAAAAACCTAACAAAAATGGGACCTCGTACGGCGGGAAGTTATGAAAATGAAGTATTGGCAGTGGAAATTTTACAGAAAGAGATTGACAGTATTATGAAAGATGCGAACAAAAAACACAAGATACAGCTAGACATTCAAAAGGCCTCGGGTGCTTTCAATTTAGAATTTTTGGATGGAATGACCAACGTCTATCAGGACGTTCAAAATGTCGTGGTGAAAGTGGGTTCAGAAATAGATTCTCCACACAGTTTGTTAATAAACTGCCACTTCGACTCTGTAGTAGACAGCCCAGGTATAGAATTAAGATAATGTTTACATTTCTTATCTGTTGATATGAGCAATAAAACTCTAAATTTTTATTTAATCTGGTTAGGAATAAAAGTTATTATCTTTGTTAATGGGATCTTAATTGTCTCATCTAATAAAAGTATTATATTTTATCCTTTATATGTATTTATCTTTGAAAAATATTTAAAATAACAAAAAATTATTTGTTTTGTATACAGTCAATCTTACTGACTTTATCTGCCTATAAAATTACTCTAAAATAGTTGTGTAGAATTTACATAATTTATGTTTCACCATGTTTAGGTGCAAGCGATGATGGAGCTAGTTGCGCTGTAATGTTGGAAATATTAAGAGTAATATCAAAATCCGAAAAAATCCTCCGGCACAACATAATATTTTTATTCAATGGAGGTGAAGAGAATTTTATGCCAGCATCCCATGGTTTCATTACACAACATAAATGGGCTAAAGAGGTAACTAGCAGGTACCATAAATTATACCATTCGTAAATGTTAAGCCAGGGGTCGGCAAGTAATTTTAAATGGGGTCCGGATACTTTTGAAATTCTTTAACAAGGTCCAGAAAAAAATTCATATTTCTTATTTTTTTATTTTAATTTGGATTCAAATTTAATCTGCTTACTAATTAAGAACTCAAAACACTCACACAATTGTAAAATACTAGAAAAAATGATAAGATTGGCACTTAAACGTAAAAAACATTTTTTAAATAATTTATTTGAGTAATTTATACTTTCAAAAAATTTTTGGCGGTCCAGTATTTTACCTTCCGCGGTCCGGACCTGGACCGCGGTCCGCCAGTTGCGTTAAGCCATTGCTATTAGAAGTGGGTTTTTCCAAAGGAGCAGTTTCCTACAAATGTTCATTTGTTAAAAATTTATATTGTTTTAATGATTTTAGTAAAGGAATTAGTCAAATTAAATTAGTTATTTTTTTTCTTATTTTGATTTTGAAAATTTAGGAAAATTAGTAAATGTCTTTTGGCACACTGGTGGGGTGACAACTGTTAGTGATTTCTGCACTAGTTTTTTTAGGTAGGATTCTATAAATCCAACAATTCTGTGTCTTCCACTAGAAGCTGCTGCAGTCGCTTTGATAATAAGGTGTTTGATCAAAAAAATGTGTAGTCTCATCACTGAATACTATTTCATAATGAAACTTTCGCAGTTTCGCTAATCCTTATATAAATTTTTATTTGATTTTAAAAAATTTTATTGAAAGCATCCACTACTGTTATCAACTTGTGATATACTTATGGTGACCATATCTTTTTTCAGAAAAAAAAGTACAAAATTTAGAGAAATAAAACATGAATGCAAAAATATTTTATAAACGCAAAATATATCTTTTTATTGGACAAAACTATCTTATTTCCATTGAAAATAAATACATAAAATAACTAAACAATTTATATATTATTATACTAAACTAACAAATCATAATTTTTTTGTACCAAAAAAATAAAAATCTACGCATAAAAAAATTTGTGCATAAATGGTAAAAGTGGTTTATGAGAAATATCTCCCACGTGTTAAGTCTTTAAACATAGAAAATTAATTTCTAAAAAATGAAATGGTCTATTGATTTAAAATTGAAATATGTTATTCAGAACTGCGTTAACTATTGAACTAAAAATTTGCCTACGTGTCTTAAGTCTAGATTTTATTCGAAAGAACTACCTTAAACAGTAAACATCACCTGTAACTTTGCACGGAGTGCAATATGAATAGATAGAGATGCCGACTAACGATATTAGTATAGTCGGCAGCCCTGTCTAACGTTTGCAATTAGAAATAAAAGTATTGGGTACAGTCGAATGTTATATCATATTATCTGAACACAGAGTGGGTCAATATTTAAAAGTGCGAAAAGAATTGAACTGAGAACAATATATCAAGGTATTTGTTTAAAACCAGTAAAAAAAATAAAAAGCTTTCTCTTTTTTTTTAAAGAAGTACATTCGTATGTCCTTAGAAAAGTTTTAAAGTACATTAGGACATTATTTAAAAGTAAGTACTCCCAGTACTTCATATTAAAGATGGTACAATTAACATGTGTCAGCTGTCTGCCAAATTATTTTTACCTTATTTTTAATTGCCAATGATTTTTTGCAAAGGTAAAAAATGCAAATCAAGTTTTTTTGTTGATATCTGAAAAGGTGGTACATACCCCATTGAACGAATTGAGAGGAAACCATCATTGCCAGATTTAACGATTTGTCACAAATTAGACGATTTTTCGTATGCAAAACATATATGTAAAAGTAATTTTATACACCTAAAATACTAAATTACATGTTTTAATTTATTTTTAGGATTTAAATGAGGTTAAAATGAAAAAAGAGGAAATACGGGTTTCATATTTTTTAACCTATTTTCATTTTATAATGTAGTTAAAAAGTTGGAAAACACCTCATTGCCAAATAAATTTATTTGTAATTAAATCTGTCTATTAGTTTCTTATGAATATGTTTTTTAAGATACAGATATAGATTCAATTGATAAATAAATTTATTAGGAGATGGAAACACTGGTCTTAAACCAATTTTTTTTAACAATTTTTTTATACACGATTTATACTCTAATTTAGCAAAAGTTGATATCAAGAGAGGTACAGAGTATTAAAATCACAATTCTTACTTTGCATTTTTGTATGTGAATGCAGCTACTAGGGGGCACTAATTATGTGTATTTTAAACAAAGATTTTTTTCCTCGACATTTTTAAATATTTTTCCTAATGTCAACTTTTAGACAAAGGTAAGTTTGGCTAAGTCGTACCTAATACATTGGTATCTAAAATTAATACATTTGGGCCGGCGATTCTTTACATACAGTCATTAAACGTAATTGTATGAACTAATATTAAGAAACGAGTTCAAATGAGTAAATGTGTTTATGCATTACCGTTCCTTTAAGAACTAATAATTATTAACATTTGTATAATGAAAATTTGTATTGTAATTTTTTGCATCATAACACTTTAAAATTGTATTGAAAAATAAATTAATAAAGAGTCTTTGACATAATGGGCATAACCTCAATTATTACCGTTCTTTTGATATGTACGTGATAGTCAGAAAATGATTTTCAAGTGGCTGATTTGTTGTAACAGTTTGACAAACATAGGTAAGAAATGTACATTTTGAGCTTTGAGATAACGCACAATAATCCACCAACTACTGCACAAAATACTAATCTGACACGTTGACAGGTGACGGATGGTAGCAAAAGTTGCAGGAAGCGACGCTAATCAAATACATATCTGCAATTTAATTGCACCATAAATGACGATATGTCTGTCTCTTTTTCATTCATCATGCACAATGAATAACCACTGTCGGAATTTTCATTAACAGCACAATACATGATGGTGATTGCTTGTCTTTTTCTATTAGCTACTCCACGTTAATTGATTATTATTAATCATTTGTCTTAACTACCTGTGCATGAACGTAAAGAATCGCCGGTCCAACTGTAGCTGCTCTGTGCCATATTCTGTATATTTTGAAACTGATGATTTTGCGGGAAACAACTAATCCCACAAGCAGCATTGAATTATAACCACAAAATCTAGTCAATCTAGTAAACAGCAGATAGTTCTCATTAGTATGTCATAGGTGGGGTGGGACAATGATCTAGCTACTTTCAGTGTATTAATTACAGATATGGAGTGAGTATAGGTGAGATTTAACAATGCTACATCTGTGAGTAGTCACTGGTATTAAATGTCTAGGCGTTCAAATGGCCAAGCTGTCAAACAATTGTTTCATCTAATGGTGATAAGCAGGTCATTCTCTGTTTGCTTGACAGTTTGAAGGCTTAAACATTGACTAGCAGTGACTATTCACAGGTGTAGCACCTCACATATACTTACGACCTGTGTAGCTCTGTGAAACGTTACAAATCAACAAATTTAAAGGTTAGAGCCTTCATCAATCTGGAAGCATGTGGAGCCGGAGGCAGAGAAGTTCTGTTCCAAGCTGGTCCCAATCACCCCTGGATACTGGAAACTTATTCGGAAGAAGTGCCTTATCCCTATGCATCATCATTAGCTCAAGAGATTTTTCAGAGTGGAGTCATACCCGGCGACACCGACTATCGCATATTTAGGGATTTTGGTAATGTTTCCGGTAGGTGAAAAAGGTTACCTAAATACTTCGTTGTCTTTTATTTTCTTCAATTTGTGTTGACAGGATTGGATTTTGCTTGGTCCGCCAACGGCTACGTTTACCATACAAAATTCGACTCGATAGAACAAATCCCCCTCGGTACGCTTCAGAGAACGGGGGATAATATATTGGCTCTAGCCAGGGGCATGGCGCAAGGCCACCAGTTGTCAGACGTGGAGAAATACAGAGCGGGAAATCTGGTGTTTTTCGATTTCTTGGGAGCGTTCGTTATTCGCTGGCCTATGTTAATTGCCGATATTATTAACTTATCATCTGTGATATTTTCATTGTATTCAATTTATGGTAATGTTAAGGATGTTGAAGTTACTGATAGTAAGTATATTAATTTAATCATTTCACTTAACACATTATTGACCTGATTTTAACCATGAAAATTTAGGAATCCACAAAAGAAGTAAAAATAAGTTATATTTATTACATAAACTTAAATTTTGAAACCTCACTGTTTTTCAGGTACAGGCTTTTAAGCCCTGTATTTTCAAAAAATCTGTTATATCCCTAAATATATCGGAACGGCAGAATAACTCGGCGGGAGAGCATTTTAGAGAAAAATGTTAAATACGAAAGTGTCAAGATTTCTCCCTGGCTATCCGATGCTTGACATTGATCTTGACCTTGATCATTTCAAGAAGCAAATTCTAGGGATTATCGATTCGTCATAAATCGTTTTATCCAAAAATGCCTCTTTGAGGACGGTCCTTTGGCATTGTTTTTTTTTTTAATTTTCCAGATAGCTGTTTATAGAAAAGGATCAAACTTAAGTTATGTGTTAAATCTTATATGGACAGTCTTTTGATATAAAAATGATCTTTTAATTGTAACCATAGGCGTCATATTTGGGAGGTTAAATTTTTTTTTATCTTCGAATTTTTGGTATTTTTAATGTCAAAATTGAAAACTTCAAAGTTTTCCAGATTGAAGAGCTACTCTTGTCTTGAGTGGCAAGGTTGTATCGTATGCGAGAACAATCTAGTTGAAATGTTTGTGTTTTTTTTGCACGATGATTACAAAATTAAAAATTCTTTACTAATATATTTAGTAGTTGGCTTTGGAAAATAGATAAAGCAAAATTCTATAAAAAAGTTGGAGTTATGTATTAAATAATATCACAAACTGACAAAAATTATTACAAAATAACGATTGACAAAACAAAAAAACTTTAATTTATAAAAGATGCTCTACATGGCGGGCATGACTCTCAATTTATAGTGATTTGTTTCTCTAATGATTGTCGAATTCCTATGAAGATTCGTAAACTCATTATAGGTATGTTGAATTTGTGCCCAAAACTGATCAAAATTTGTAATGGTTGAAAATAGATTAATGAGTTTAAGTAACCCAGACACAAAAATCGCAAGGATTTATATCGGGAGACCTTGCTGGCCAAATAATTGGACTTCCTCTTCCAAGCCAATGCTGTCTGCAAGCAGCATTTAAAAATTCACAAATTAAAACACTGTATCTTAAAAATGGTAAGGTTTCGAAAAGTTAATATAGCATAGTCACTATTCTTTGTTTTCTATGTGGATTCTTAAATTTTCCTGGTTTAAATTCAGACACCCTAAAAATATTCGAGAGTTGAGTGACCTTTGAGTGTCTATTTGGTGCAAATTTTATAATGGCCACTGTATAACTTTTTAAATAATCATACTTTATTAAATATTTATGTGGAAGACAAAAAATTTAATAAATGAAATGAAAAATGGAAACTGATAAAAAAAATTAATATGTTTGCAAATTGGAAAATTTTTGTTAATCTAATTTCAATTGATCGAAATTTAGTACACTACTGAATATTTTTTATTTTTTTTTAACCATTTGTATTTTTTTAAGCATAACAATGTATAACTTAGAATTTCTCTGCCCTGATAATTATCAAAAATTGAGTTTATTAGCTGGAATTCTTCAGGTTCCCACTTAGATCAAATATAGATCCTGGAAATTAAAAAAAAAAATAATCTTATTTAAAAATTAACTCTGTTTAGAGGCTTCTAGAAATATGTAAATCTTCCATTTTTCCGTAGGCATAAAGAAAAGACAATATATAAGAAAACTGGTAGGATGTATGTTTGTAGTGGTTATTTCCTGGGTATTATCTGTTGTATCAACAGTAGTGATAGCATCCTTCTTGAATGGCTTGGGACGTACCATGAGTTGGTATGCACGTCCTTTATGGATATATTTCTTATATGTGATTCCTACACTGTTGGTTTCTATGGCCTCGGTGTTGTTACATGCCAAATATTATAATAAGGTAAACAAACGAATTGCATTACTTTTAAAGTATTTTTATTAAAAATCTCACCCCTTTTTTTAGGACTTAGAATTATCACCTTGGACACTGTTTCAATTATACTATGACGCATATCAGACCATATGGACAGTAGTTCTATTATTAGGTGTTATAGTTAGGATACGGTCTAGTTTTATCGCACTTATATGGGCATTTTTCGCTTCACTAGGAAATATACTAAAGTCTAGGCTTTTTGGGAGATGGAGAGGTAATTTGTAATATATTCTGAAAATTTTCGATTTCTACAATAAATTTAAGTAATTCCAGTTATTACATACAGTAGTTCGATTAAAGCCATTAGAGGGCGCTAATTAGACATACTAGTATTTTTAGTTTGTGTTGTATTAGATTTGAACATTTTTTTAATACTTTCAGGAAAAACTAAATTAAAGACATTTAAAAATGTTTGACAGTTGAATGACCTTTGATTATGGTGGATTCGTCCTTATGCAGAGACATGAATGTTTTTTTTTGGTGTATTATGCCGTGAGATTACAAAAATAAATAAAAAACAAATTAAACATGAAACTTTTCTGTGGTAAAAATCAGATTATTGCATTTCATATGAAAAATATGAAATGTACGATAAACCTAACTAAATGGGAAATTTTGGAACTAGATATGACTATGCATATTGACCTGCCTACAGACTGCCTTTTCTAAGGTCGTTCATCTCTCAAGCATTTGTAAATAGGCTATAGTCAAAATTATTCACTTACAATTAAAATAGAAAATATGAGCCTCATAGAGATTAGAATATATTTTCTTTACAATTGCTACTTATTTTTGGATCACCCTGTACATATAATCTCATACCCAACTTGGTAACTAGGTGTCAAAAAAAAACGTGATTTAAACCGTTAACCATAAATTCTTTGAGCAAAAGTGATAGGACTTATTCTATTTTTTCACTTAGACACTTCTTTTTCAAGTTTTAAAACTTAGTTTCTTTTTATACTCCAATGCCAAAATAGTAGGCAATGACTTGTTACCAAAATGTAGACATGTAAGACGTGCGGGGAATTCCATAGGCGTATCATTTTAGAGGGTTCCAAAAATTAAAACAGCCCCTGCAAAAAGTCTACTTAATATTGTAACAGCAAGGTAACACAAAATCAGTAAAACCACTAAAAGTACTAAAAGTACTGAAAAATGAGATAGATGCCAACACTAGAAAGGAAGTCATTAATTACTTGTCGGTGTAATGAGTAGAGGGCGGACAATGTGTGTCTAACCCGAAGATTAGGTCAAATTCGGGTAAAGATGCGTACGCGTTCAAAAATGCATTGTGTGTAAACTATGCAAAATATAATTATTATATTATGTAACAAATATATCGTATTATCCTCGTGAAAATTTGTATCCTTTATTTAAAATCCGCAAATCATGTGAACTGGTAAAACAAGGAGAAAATAATTAAGTTAATTTAGTTCTAAAGAAATGAAATGACACTCGCGCCCATCTCTAGTCCATCCGTCGACATCGGTTGCGTTTATTGAATTCCTATTGGTCAGAATTCAAACTGCAGCCCTGTTATGAATGGAGCGTGGATTGGACTATTCCATCATGTGCGTCGCCTGAGGATATTCGTTACATTAACTCCTAATTTCTAATTAAAAAAACGACACTATTTTTAACTGAACTTTATTTAATAAATATGTAGTTATACAATTCCTGATTTTCTAAACATCTTATAAAGCTTAAAAATATATGTACCGTGGAATTTTCGTGAATTATCACGTAAATTTCCGATGCATACCTGACACGCCACTGCGTCATGGATAATGTATCTATGTTTATGAATGACATATCTATGTTCAAGGTTAAAGACACTAATTGTCCTCTCTCTGGTAATGAGTAGTTCTATTAAAACTTCAATTCTGGTACCAAGGTCTCAGATATTCTCTCTTCTCATTGTAGTTCTAACTAACTGTACTTAGAATAATGAGAATGGGAAAATAATAAAACAACTTTCCCTTTTATATGCCTATGACAAGCACTGATATGCCTCAGCTGGAAACTGAGACAGGGAGAGATTTCAAGAAGTCGAACAATGGAACACTATGCGAAATAAACTGCACATTACAATATCCGTGCCAGGAATACACAAAATTATTTTATCAGATTAGGTAATAGTAAAAATTGTGGTTTGATTTATTTTTTAAAGAAATTCAGTTCAAATTTTATCTCACAGCAAAATTAAAACAGAACAAAACTAATATGCTGATACAGAATAAAAGTCTATGCAAAAATTTCAGCTGAAAGAAAAACAATGGAGTTATTATTAGAAAAAAAATTGTTTAAACTGTAACTGTGACATATTGCAGCTTGAAGAAGAGCTACCTAAGAGAAGAAAGACATAGGAAAGGTCCTATCACTCCTATCATTTTCTCACAAAAATCTGCGAATAACGGCTTAACCTACTTTTTTCTTGCATCCCTTATTTGTACAATTTTTAGATCCTAAATGGTTGCTCCTGCACATCTCCATGATGGGACTGCCCTTTGTGCAATGCTTCTATTTAATCATAGGGGCGCTATATCTGTTCATACCCATCATGGGTAGAGCGGGCTCTGGTAGCCACGCCGAGTACCTCATAGCTGTGATGGTTAGTTCTCTCTTCGCGATGTTGTTTACTTTCGTTGTTCCTCTCATACTGCTTATAAGGAAGGTAGAGAGAATATTTAGTCTACTAACGGGGCTGTTCCTGCTCTCGTTGGCCATACTGATTTTAACCCCACTGGGATTTCCTTATTCCGGTGACCAGAATTCGTTGGCACCTCAACGCTTTATGATAGCGGTAAGATATATCTTTTATTACAGATTTTTAATTATACGCTCTATGTAATTATTATACAGGGCGTAACTTTGAGTGGGGGTCATATTATACAAAGTTTATTTTTTCAAATTCCGTCGTTTTTTTTTAAACTTTTTTTTAGTAATTTTCGTGGAGAAGCTAGTGTAACTTGCAAATAATGGCACGTTTTAGTCGCAGTGCATGCACAATTCCGCACCATACGCCACGAGTTACTTTTGTTGAGTGGGTGTTTTCCACACAAACGGTACTTAACAAGTAACCTAGCAAAAAACTCAAGCAGTAATCAATAATGATAAATAGAATACACACAAATAAATAGTCTGTTAATGGATTCCAGCGATGAAAAACATTCAAATTCGCAGTTAAATGTACTGTCTCCAAATGCAGAACAACAACTGACCCCCTTCACTTCATCACCGTTGACCTGCACTATCTCCCTCCGCATGCACTGCGCATTGCCAACAATTTGTGTATTTGTAATACATGAATATTACTGTGGAGGCGTACACAAGTATTAAGGTGCATTCTAAAAAACTAATTATAACTATTTATTTGATTAAAAAAGAAAGAATTTCAGATTCGTATTGAGGGGAACGCATACTGTTACCCTTAAAATACTGACCCCCACTTAAAGTTATACCCTGTATAATAGCATAAATTATTGGTTATTTAGCATACAAGGAGAACATTCCACGACGCCACTGGTGCCATAGCAAATGAATCCACGGGCTACTGGATCGCCGATATGGACATAAACAGTCCGCACACCGTCGATCGTTACGTTCCCGAAATGACGAAAGCTGAGCTCGTTAAAAAAGACTGTGAGGATTACCTCTATTGCGGATTACCATATCTCGTGCCGGTACTGACGATGATCTGGAAGACACATTGGGTCCCTGGACCGTCTCCTAACCTTCAGGTTCCTGTAAAGCTGGAAGTACTGTCGAGAAAGAGCATAGAAGATGGAGAGAGGATTACTGTAAAAATAGAAGGTACAGTCCGTTAGATATTTAAAAAGTTTGTTAAATAATAGATTGCGTTAAATACTAATTTTCCTACTATTTTTGGAAGTAGTATGACGAGGTAAGTACAGTGGCTTTATAATGACAGAGATGACATTAGAAGTTTAGGTCCCACTGGATGACCCGTTATGTGGCGATTTCACGTATCGGATTTAACAATTAACAACCTGCAAACTTTAAATTTTGTGGACAAGTGTTAACTTTACGTTCTTTTATCTGATAACGCAGCTTATAAAATCCAATGCTACCTGAAATGCGAAAAACTTACATTTTAATATACACATTATACAGTAGAACCCTAATTATCTGTGCCCGGCTGACCCGTGTGGCGGATTCTTCGTGCACTGCAATATTTATGACTATCAAAGTGCTCAGAAACAAAAACAAAGACGAGTCTCTGCTTGTTTGTCGCATACATATTATTTACCTACACAGTCTAGCATTTGGTTAGTGCACATGCAAAAAATTACTGATTTTTTCAACTAGCTTCTACATATTAACGTCTTGTACATACCATACAATGTACCTAATGTTTGTACCTATGCAATTAGATATGTACATATGTATCAACTTTTTTATTTTTTTTTTGTACATATGTATGTACATACATACAGGGTGTAAGAATTTTGACTGCCATTTATTCAGCATGAGAGAGAGTAATCATAAATGAACAAAAAAGTTTTCAAAATACAGCGAGTATTAATATTGGGGAGTTTCATCACGACGTGACAACAGTGTTAGTGTGAAAATCGGGCTTTGTACACAACCCACCCGCTTAGTTCCATATCCAGATCGAGCCTACGTTGCTGTCACCTGTCAAGCGTTGTATGTGACATCGCGAGGTTCGCACTGCTGTACGCTCTCGACCCCGATGTTTTGTATTTAATGTTTACTGTTACTGATTTATAATTGCATTACCTGTACGGTTATATACAATACAACAGTTATAAAATTACACCGCGTCTCACTCTGCCCTAACAAACAGTGCTTAACCTGCTGATGCACGTGGCAGACTTGTCCTACGGAAAAAATGTAAACAACTATTATTG
Source organism: Anoplophora glabripennis (assembly GCF_000390285.2). Lineage (NCBI taxonomy): Eukaryota > Metazoa > Arthropoda > Insecta > Coleoptera > Cerambycidae > Anoplophora > Anoplophora glabripennis. Next base: position 720,730 of record NW_019416210.1, on the reverse strand, counting down.
TGAAACATTTAATAAATTTCAAGATGATTGTTTTTCGGTTTTTAAATAAATAAATTAAAATGTATCGATTTTATTGTACCAAGATAGTGTCGTGCTTAAATTTTAGCTCGAATTTTAGTAATTATGAATCTGTTAAAACAGGAACTTGACTTTTAATCAAATTATGTATTTGAAAAATATATAATTAAGGTACACAAAGATTCATGTCGTCCAAATAATCATACTTATTAAAAATAATTTAGGTACTTGCCAAAAAGCAAAATTCAGTAATTTTTAAAAGCACATGTACAAAACAAGCTACAACATATGCTCAAAATGTCCACCACCATTTTTGATGCAAGCACGACACCTTCGATTCCAATTTTCGCTCACTCGCTGGAAAACACCTCAAGAAAAGGAAATAATGGTACGCAAGAAACAATCCAACACAGTCGAATCCAGATACCAACTGAATTGCGTATTGGTGGTTGCTGAACACCTTAGTACCGCGCCGCGCCGTTGTCACATTGATATGAATTTTATCGAATTTTAAATTTCTTACAATGCTAATATTTTAGAATTAAGCATAAACAAGTTAAAAAAAGTGATCTACATCGTATTTTATGGTATTCTATGCACACAGTTATGTCAATATTCCTTAATTAAGTTTTTGCAAAAATGTTGCTATATTTTAAAAACTAACAATTTTAGATATAGAACGTGCTTAATAAAAGTTGAAGTGGACCGATATGTGAATAAAATAGAACAATAAAATACAGGGTGTTCCATTTGAAAAATTTTAGAAAATCAAGTTTAAACTTTCTAAAAATGATAGAATTATAAAAATTGCCCTGTTTAAAATATCGATATTAGTTAATATAGGAGCCTTTGTCTAACATTTGTCTATAACACTGTCTAATTATTTTGTTCCAAGTATTAGTAGTTGAAAGTTAATATAACTTTTTCGAGGTCGTTTTTTCCAAAATTCGAAGAATTTTCTACATAACTTGGCAACCCCACACTAAAATGTTAAACTGTTTATATTGCCACAGAATTTTCTCATAAATCCACATGTTTAAAAATATACAGGGTGTTCCATTTAAAAAATGTAATATTTGGCATGTTCCGTTTTCACTCATCGCCCTGTATATTTCAAATTAATTTTGTAGTTTAGCTTTCTTGATTCTGTATAATTTTGATATAAACTTTTTTCTGTATTATGAGTAACGAGGGAGTTAATTTACTTTTTCACACTAATGGCCCACCCTGTATGTAAAAATATCCTGTTTTAGGTCCGACACATATAGGAGTTATAATATCCCCTGTTTCCGGACTTAAATTACAAAATTGGAGTCTGAAATCTGAGAAACCACTAGCGGGGCCTCTTTGGAGAGGGAGAGATACATATTTTATTTATTATGCCTATGGAATGAATCCCGTGCCTCTGGTTTTCTCCATGGATTTTAAGGTATTTATATATAATTTTGCCATTCGAAGAATTTAACGTTAATTTTTTTTCTAAATGTAATTTCTTTAATATCATTAAATTAATATGGTTAGGGGTAATTTTTTCAGGAAGTAGTTTGTTATAATTTAAAAAAAAGACTTCATAAAATATCAATAAAAATAACCTAAATAAAATTCTTCATTTTTAAAGATGAAAAACAAAATTTTGTTGAAAGCTTTTTCAAAAATAATATAATAGTGGCCAAGATTTTTCATTTAAAGAAATAATCGATGATTTCATAGCTCAAACAAGGAACAAAATTGATGTGTCTTAGCATTTTACCCAAAGCTTTTTATTGAATTTTATATTATTCTGCGGACGCACAGACCAGATAGACTGCACACATAGACCTCAGTTGAGAAGCAGTACACAGTGAAGTGTATAAAAACCTAAACCTACTTTTAACAGGTTTGGATTAAGCAATTTCACATCCTAAATAAAACTGTATTGATGTGTTACAATACAATAAATTTAGGTTTAATATTCAGAGCTTATTTTTCTTATATTAATCATATTTTTTCTACGAAATTTAATAATACATTATAAGCATTCACAGATTTTTTAAACATGTACAAAAAAAAATAAAATGTAATATTTCTAGTACATTTTCATTTCTATAGTTTTAATATAAATTAAGTTTTTCTGAATACTGAAAAAAAAACGAAATTTGTACAACTTCCCGTAAAAAATAAATTCGATATTACATAAATTTAATCTCTGATAGGTGTATTAGTAGGCTGATTAAAAAAAATCGACTATTTTTTTTTCAAAATTCCCTCTGAAATTGTTTCAGGGATTTGAGAAGAGATGCCTGTAAAAATCGGAACTCTTAATATTAATATTTAGAGGTCGCGCATTGCAATTTTCTATTTTCCATTTAAATAACATGGGAAAAATTATTTTTCAATTTCAGAACTTTATATCTTAAAAACCAATAAGCGGATTTAAGTGACCGAAACATATTTTTGTATATTTTTTGATACTCATACAAAAGTTATTCAAATTCAAAGTTAAAGGACCCCGCACCAAATATATGGAAAATGGTCTTTCGGTAAATCTTGCTGAAATTTTGCAAAGAGGTAGGTTTCAGCTTGCTGAACAAAAGTCTCAATGACACCAAGATCAAAAAACCTCACCCAAGGCCACTGTGTGGCTTGAAATGTAAAAAAAGGTATTTTGTTGAACCTTGCTAAACACACGTCAACATTTGATCCACAATGAAACACCCAAAGTGGTCTGGTCCTTATATAGGGTTTTTCGGGGTGCTCATTACGATGAGTAGGCCAGTTAAGCTCCATCACATCAGTTTCAAGGCATTTTAAGATCAATTCTAGGTCATTTGAAGGTCAAGTAGAGAAATAACCGTCAAAAGAATCTGAAAAAATTCATACGTATGTTTTCGAGGTCCCTAATCACGAAACCGTAGTTCGCTTGACCCCGCAGCGACTCCGAGGGGTCGTTCAAGGTCATGCCAAGGTCAATTTGAATATTCACAAATATGTTTCTGAGGTCACGGTAGGTGACCGTCGGCCATATTAGATCCGCCATCTTGGATTTAGAAACTATGAAAATCTAACTTCATATTCGCGATAAGCGACCCTGAAAACCCACGAGTAAAAAAATTCAGACAAAAAAATTGAGTAGAAGAATGCATGACTGACCGTCGGCCATATTGGATCCGCCATCTTGGATTTAGAAACTATGAAAATCTAACTTCATATTCGCGATCAGCGACCCTGAAAAGCCCCGAGTAAAAAAATTCAGATAAAAATGTGCTGTAGAATCATGTATGACTCAAAGGATTAACTGACCTACTCATCATAATCAGCAACCCCAAAAACCCTATAAGGACCAGACCGCTTTGGGTGTTTGTTTCATTGTGGATCAAATGTTGACCTGTGTTTAGCAAGATACAACGAAATACCTTTTTTCGTATATTTCAAACCGCACAATGGCCTTGGGTGAAGTTTTTTGATCCTGGTGTCATCGAGACTTTTGTTCAGCAAGCTGAAATCTACCTGAAAATTTCAGCAAGATTTACCGAAAGACCATTTTCCATATATTTTGTGCAGGGTCCTTTATGTTATAATTACACTTTTTTCTCCAGTTTCAGGTGAAATGATAACTGATATGAAATATTATAAAAAAGGCATTTAAAAGTCAAAATTGATAAGTTTATCAAGTCTTTCAAATTAATATGACTGAAAAACCAACCATTTCTGGGAAGAATCAATTAAAATCCTTTTCATTGTATTAAATAGTATTTGAAATTTTTTTAAATTATTTCTTTACTATGAGTAGGTTTATCAAAAAATGATAAGGAACATTTTTTGTAGAACGTAGAACAAGAATATGTTTCGGTCATTTAAATGCATCTATTGGTTTTTAAGATATAAAGTTCTGAAATTGAAAAATAATTTTTCCCACGTTATTTAAATGGAAAATAGAAAATCGCGATGCACGACCTCTAAATATTAATATTAAGACTTCCGATTTTTACAAGCATCTCTTCTCATCTCTCTGAATCTATTTCAGAGGGGATTTCGAAAAAAAAATAGTCGATTTTTTTTTTAATCAGCCTAATGCATAGTTACTAACTACGTCTGGTGTAAATTATTTTTTTTTTGTTAATTTATGCTTATTAGAAAAAAAAATCTTCATAATACTGAAGAGAAAATTTTTAAGGCACTAGTTTAAGACACTTTAATTTCAATGACCTTCAGAAACTTTTGAAAGTTAACGGATACCTAATATTAGCATTTACATATTAAAAAAAAAATTGTTAATAATTTAAATTTTTGTTGATAAGAATATAGGTAAATAATTATTTATTATATTCAATTTTAAATGAAATTAATACATGTAAACAAATGCAAAATAATATTACAAAATTTATAAGGCCAGGACCTATCCTGGAAAATATGACATAGTACCAAACAGTGACGATGTACAATAGCTGAAATTTTTGCTTATCTAGAGAGTGAACAGATGTTTACCAATATGTTCGCTTTTATTAATAATAATAATAATATCTCTACTCCTTATTCCAACTACGAGAATTAGCCCAGAAGTCGAAGACTTGTGCGGGAGAGGAGGCGGCATATTATTATTAAGCAGGCCGCATTTGCGCCCAAAAACGATTTATGTTGGTAGGCCCTAACCACCATTCAGTGCAGGAATGAGGGAAACCTGAAAAACCTCATTAATTACGGGGGTGGTCAAATGCCAACCGGTGTCAATCTCTCACATTGACCCAAGCCAACATTCTTCCACCCTACCATACTTGCACTGAGGGTGCCAATCCTCTGTACAAGCTTAGCTATTCTACGGTCTACCGGCCGCGGGAATCGAACCCGATCAGGATTAGCACACATCGATTTAAGTACTGATGCCTTAAACAATGCGGCTACCGACCGATAAGATATTAGAACAATTATCTATGCCCTTGGTTAAATTAGTAATAACTAAAATGAACAAGATGGTAGATGCCGAATTTATCTTTTAACAGCCATCATGCAGTTCCCTATTGTTCAGTCTGTCTGGTCTGTGTTGAGTTCTTTAAGTAGTTGTTGATTAATTAGTAGCCATATTCACCAACATTGTTATCAGTGGATTAACTTGTAGCATCCTGTCATTTGATTTAAGAATGTTTTAAAATTTGGTTTAAGAATTATTTAACAATAATTAAATTATTAGTTTCTCAATTATCATAATAAAGACGAGACAATGAAACAGCTTGTTTCTTTAAGATTTGAAAATTGCTATCATTTGCTAAGAGTTAAGACTTAACAATAGCCTGATAGCAATTTTCAATGAAGGTTAAAATCTAAAAAAAAAACAAGCTGGTCAACTGCCCAAACTTTGTCATGATAAAGTTTGAGAGGAAAATAATATTTAATTATTGTTAAAAAAAAATCCTAAACTAAATTTTAATTTTCAAAGCAATGTTGGCGAATAAGGTTGTAAAACATAAACTTCTTGTCAGATTCCTGGAAGTCATTCTGGTCCTGTGATGGACCTTGCCATCACCTCACACTACCTTTTCGGGCCAGGTAAGGCTTCCCACAACTTAAAAAAATTAGTAGGGCAATTTCCTTCCTGGACCGCTGTCACATTTTGGACAGCATCATACGAATCTTGGATTCTCTAGTAAAAATAGGTGTTCAACATTCTTCACGAGTTTCTTAAATTAAGAATATCTAATTACATAATTCGTACTGATTTACATTCAAACTGATTCTCTTCAAACGTTAAAAAGTCAGAAAACAGTTGACTCAGAAAACAGTTTTTTTGTTCATTCAAAGTAATGTGTTTGAAGTTTTTGCCTAACATTGCTTACAGAGTTACAAAGAAAGTAGGTGGAGCCACAGCACCTTTGGGGAAAATATTGGGGCTTTCTTTATGCTATTTTTCATTTAGGAGCCTTTTTTCAAGATAAAGGGTGTCCAATTTTGTATATTGTATAATACTGGCATTAAAAAAAAAGATTTTTGTTTTTAAATTTTGACACCTTGAAAACTACTGCTTGACCTACTTTTTTTGTAACACTGTATATTGAACACAAATTCTTTTTATCATTCGCAGTCGTAAATTTGCAACCAAATAATGTACCAAAAATGAGAGTTATTATTTTCAAATGTTCCTTTGTCAGAATTCATAGCAGCTTGGCATAATACTCAACTTCATTGGCATTAACCCTTTCACTGCTCCAGACGTATATATTCGCTAAAAATTTATAGGGCTCAAACTGCTCCAGACGGATAAATTCGCATGAATAGTTAAATTGGATCAGGCTGCTCAAACCGTATATATTCGCAACCGTGCGCATAGTGACTCGGTTATTGCAATTGGTAATGCGAATTTTTGCGGGCGAGCTTATACCGATTGTGACAAATATTTTTATGGAAAGAGGTACTGGTAATAGTACCAAGATTGTTCATGTTTCTTTCCGTTTCTATTTAGTACATATACTGTATTTTATTCAAATTAAAATCGTAAAATTTATCGTAAATCGTAATTTAACATAACATAATGTAAAACTATAAGTGGTCTAACTGCTCTAGCTTCCCTCTTGACGATTTAAGAGAATTTATCGTCTAGTGGCGATATAAATTTCTAACAGATTTTACAATTTTTTTACATATTCTCATGCATCCGAAGTGAGCATTTCATTAGACTCTTTTCAACGTTTGAAGAAGAGTCCTTGGAGTGAGTGTAACATTTTTGTGGCTTTTCCACAAAAATGTTGCTTTTAATCCCAATAAAATAATATACCGTCTCGATTTTGCATTGCCAGCTCTCTGGGGATATTTATTCAATTCACATATATCTCATAATAGTGATAAAACTTAAATATTTGAATGCAAAACCAAAAATAGGAAGTATATGATAACTCTAATCTCGCTTGTATCTTTGCATAGTGCTCTTTATCAATTTCATAAAAATTTGAGCTGGTAGTGCAAAAATATCTTATGTACCTTGGTTTTTTTTTCCCAGTATTTGCAAGTTGCAATGCACTGATTTCAACCGAAATTTCTAAGCCTTGGTGCATACAGATAGCGATTACGCTGTGCAAATAAATACCTATTTTATATTATTTACATAATATAGAATTCAAGTTGTGTTCCTAGAATATTTTTTTATTATTATTATTTTATGGCACTGTCTAACTTATTGCATATTTTAATTATTTCATATCAAATTCAAAAAATTATCAGAATTGATAAATTGATGAATTTACTTCAAAAACAAATAGGCGTTTCTGTGATTTAAAAAATGTGATATATTCCTTTTTTACCTCTCCTAAATTTTTTCATTAATTTTCAAAAAAATATTTTGGGTGGGGCATTTTTCTTGAGGCAAAATAATATCTCGGACTCGATTATTTCGAAAAAAGTTTCAGACAAGAATTATAGGGCACCGAGGAGCCCATTGAAAGGTCCATATTACGACTTCCGGTCTAGATCGAAAGTGGTGTTTTTAGACCGGAAATTGATTTATATAAATGGAAACCCCAATAAACTTTTTGTTCTTATTATTTTTTCGATTTAATCCATAAAAAACAAAAAAGAAACAAAAATCTTGAAACAACGGAGTACCTTGGTATCACTTTAAAAAAAAATGTTATCTTGACATGACCTTGAAAATGACCTTGACCTTGACTTCAAGGTCGTTCGAAGATCAAATTCAAAATTTTAAATGGGACCCTCTTTTTTGATCTCGGAAATTACAAGAGCGGGAAGTTTTACAATAAGATATGAACTTAACCTCAAGAACAAGATCAGATGTCAAGGCCATTTTAGGGTCGAAAAACTGTATAATTATTAACTACTTACTTTTTATTCCCTTTGGGGTGCTTGTTTTCGGTGAGTCGCCTCGCCTCTCACCATCATGCTTGTTTTTGGTGAGCCCTCTCGCCTCTCACCATTTTCAAGGTCATGTGAAGATAGCCTCCTTTTCACCCTACAACTTTTATATGAAACATTTTTTTCTAAAAAAGGTGATCCCAACAAGGTACTCCGTTGTCTCAAGATTCTCGTTTTTTTTGTTTGTTTTTATGGCCATGTTATGGCCCAAATATGGGTTAAATCGAAAAAATAAGAACAAAAAGTTTTTTCGTTTTTCAATCGAAATCCATGATAAAAAATGTTTTTTTTTTTTTTTGTTGAAGTCTGACATAATTAGAAGAAATTGTTGCTCGGATCATTTTAGATCAAAAATCTAATGTCTAAAGCCACTGATTTTTGAGATACAAGGTATTAAGGTTTAAAAAGAAAAATATCACATTTATTTATATATCTGTAAGTTTGAAATTCTATAAATTATTAGTCCAAATTTCATCAATCTAGATAAAAAATCTTCGGAGATATTTGAATAAACGCAACTTTTTTGTTTTGGACTGAAATGAGTAAATAAATAACAATTTTTCAATGTGACAAAATGTGATGAAAAAAAAGGGGTCGCACCATTCTGTCATATAGATTTTGATCCAATGAAATGACTAAAATGTGCTTTATTACTAGTAGTTTGTTTTATAAGCAAAATAACAATGTCAAAATTGTTGTTGCGCAAAGCAGAGTGTTCCAGACTCGATTTGAGGAGGAAAATTTTGGATGTAATGATTAAAAATCACGTATAATTATGTGTTTGATGAATGTCGATAAAAGGCGTGCAGTACAAGTAAAAAAATATGCTGCTTGATAGAAAATCAACTTAATGATGTGACAAACTGTAGATTATTTGAAAAACCAGTATATATACTGTGATTAAGAATATTAACTAGTAATTTATCAAGGGAACTACTAAATGATTTATTTAAAATATTTTTCTCTTATTATTTTTTTATACAAAATTAAAACAAAAATGTCAATGAGTGCATTTAGAAATGTACATTTATTTATTTGTACAGGGTTTTCAAAAAGTTTGGAACACCCCCTCTATCTCAGAAAATACTGCTCAAACAAAAAAATGATTGGGACAAAAGTTGCAAGGTTTTAAGTGAGCAATCCAATGGTGACCTTGACCATGACTTTCAAGGTCATTTAGAGGTCAACCTAAAAGTTTAAATGGAACCGTATATTTTGATCCAGAAAATGGAAAAATGGAAATTTTACGTTTGGATATGACCTTGACCTTCGTTTACAGGTCAAGTCGATTTTTAATACATGACCCGATATTCTTGACTGCGGTAATTGAGTGAGCGTAAAATTCAAAAGACCTATACCTTGTCTTTGACCATAACCTAAAGGTAACTGTAACGTCAAACGTAAGCAAAGAACTTTAATAATGCTTTTACGAAAAAGTATACGCTTCCATTTAAAATTATCAACTTGACCTCTAAATGACCTTGAAGGTCATGGTCAAGGTCACCGTTGGATTGCTCACTCAAAACCCTGAAATTTTTGTCCTCATCATTTTTTTGTTTGACTAGTATTTTCTGAGATAGGGGGGTTCCAAACTTTTCGAACACCTGGTATATCTTGAAGTTCAGTTTTTGACATATCAAACCTGGATTTAATAAAATTTTATGTTCCTAGGGTTTAATGTAGTTGATAATGTCCTATCGGTGAAAACTAAGTGTTAAGTTAATTTTTTATTTCTATAAAATTTACTAGCTCATAGGAAATTTTAAGTCTTGTATGATTTTATTTGTGCAATCGTTTTGTACTTTTTTTCTTAGTCATAGTTTTCAGTTCTTCCAATTCAGTATAGTTTCCTTGTGCCAAAAATATCAAAACGGCGTTCTAAATTTTAGAAGTTCAGTGTATTATAAAAATTGTAGAGTACTGAAATTTTTTATTATCTAGTGCCAAATATTGTTCTTGTACATAGTTTTAAAATTTACTTGCTGGTTTGAATGACACTTTCCGTAATATATTTTTGCTTTTATAGTTGCTGATACCTGCTCCTGCATAACATTCACACGTATGCAATGTTATTAAAATATACTATATATTAATTTTTGCAGTGGGTGGTGCATAATTCAATTTGTTTAAAAATATGTAATGACATAATGCAATATCAGACGCAAAAACAACTTGATTCTATAAAAAGATTGGCAAAATTTGCTTTAATATATAAAGTATATTAATTTATATATTTATATTTATTTATTTTCTGAAAAATTTGTTTCAAAATGCATTTTACATGATACAAGAAAATAGTAAAAAGTGATAGTTTGTATTATTTTTTAAGTAATATACAGAGTGTTCCTAAATAAGTGTTGCAATGGGAAACTGTAAATTCCTCTTGAAAAAAGAATCATTATTTTTCTGTTCCATTTTCTTCCCGGGCTTTCGTTTTCGAGATACACGGTGTTAAAACTTTAACTTTTCTCAGTTTTTTGCTAATGTCTTAGGAACCGTTTGAACTACAGGACTTTTGTACACATATTACCACTCTTAATAGCTACTTTTCGAATTCATTGGACATTTCAGTGGTGAGATTTTAAGGTATCGTGAGGGTTCCCCCCCTAACTTTTACTCTACTGGAAAGATTGACATTTAACAGTAAATTCTAAAGCGCCAATGAATTTTACACAAAAAGAGTTCTCTTGGTTCATTGCTCTAAAGTCAACCGTTTTCAAAAAAAATTTACTTTTTATGAACAAAAACCAACATTTTGCTAACGTTTCAAAAATGTTTTGTAATTAAAAAAATAGTAGTACCTAATTAACAATTGTAACGAAATTTAACAACAGATTTAATAGGATTTTAACTTAAAAAAAACTTAAGAATAATTTTTTATCACTTTAGCCACTAAAATTTACAAAAACTGTTCAAAATTAAGTCCGTTGGCTTGAATACACGCATTACATCGGCGGATCATGTTTCTATGAACGTTGTTCATAATTTGATGGGTATTTCTAATTTGTTCATTCTTCATGTGACCCCATAAGAAATAATCAAGTGGGGATAAATCTGGCGACCGGGCGGGCCAGGGCACCAGGTCACCTCTTCCGATCCATCGTTCTCTGAATGTTCTGTTGAGGTACTCTCTTACAACAACTGCAAAATGCGGAAGTTCCTAAGAAGTTGGCAAAAAACTAAAAAAAAATTACAGTTTTGACACCGTGTATCTCGAAAACAAAAGCCCGGAGAGAAAAATGGAAGAGGAAAATAATGTTTGCGACACTTATTTAGGAACACCCTGTATATGTAGTATAACTAGCATAATGTGAATGTTCTGAATGAATTTCTTTCATCAGGAGTCACCAAATATAAATGTGCCTTTAGGCTGCCTACATAGTAAGATAAACATTTTTTTATACTTCATACATATATTTAGGTTGATTTTCACTTTTTCTTAACGTAGTTTATTGGAATTATAGATTAAAAAAAAGAGAAAATGGTGAAAACTTATGAGACTTCTTATATATTGAATATATTTATTCTTTTTAGAACTATAAGCGTTTTAATATTTATGTGATTTCACAATAATTACTTCAAGTTAAATTAAGGCCGAATTTGTTACGGCCTCAACAAGTTACAAATACAGTGCAATTTCGTTAATTTGAATGTGCAACATGTCAGTTTAAGTGTTTTTATTAAGAAAAGCACACATACTGACAGCCTCGAGAGAAGATGGATTGGCTGTCTCTAGAAACAATTTCTTAACAGTCCTGTCATTCCTCAAAGACATGCTGAAAGGCATTCTCTAACATCTCCAAAACTGTCACTCTAGCCTGCAATATTCATCTATCTGTCATATATATGCCTTTCATTCATCTTATCGATTCTCGATCGCACTAAATGACGTCACAAATGAGCGCGGGATGTATTTTGCGCGCCAAACTTCAAATAATTTATATGATTGTATAATGTCTAGACATTTAAAAACTTTGTCGTAACAATGTAGCTAATTTGCGAACATGCATTATCATGATGCAGTTTCTACTTCCCAAATAACTGTGGTTATTTTGGGAGATGTGATTAACTAGCACAAAACTTCTTTGACCATAGCTTTACAGCAGTTTGTGGTGGTGGTCCCCTTTCTACCTATTGCAAGGTCTATTGCTCATCTCTGGACCATAAGAGTACACCCAGGTTTCATCTGTAGTAATAGTCATTTTCCACCAATTTTTAGCTCGAATATATTGTTTCCAGTTCTCATAAACCTCTACTCTATAGTCAAATGCTTATGTAAGAGAGTAAAAATACTTCCTAATGAAGAATATTAGAGTTGCGGAAAACTAAATGTGGATTTCTTGTTGATGATTTCTTCAGTTCGTCAGCAGCTGGCAGTTTCTTTGATCATCTGTAAACTCTTTATCCTATTGAAAGCCCTTTTAATCATGGGAAAAGTTATCCTTATGGATTGTCCTAGACGAATATGCAAAATTTAGTTGCACGTCTGCTCTTTCATTTTATCCATCCCAAATGAGACGTACAATCACAATGTCATAATTTTCGAGCTCTGTTAAACCCAAATAAAAAAAAGCGGCAACTCTTTTGGAAAATTAAAGAAGCTGATTTGGAGAATGATTTCTGTTTCTTTACTGTTTTGCAAGTCATCACACAGGACTGTAAAAATTAGTTTCTAGTCTTTATTCCCCCTCGCATAAATGATATTGTCATCAAAAAGGATAAAAACAAAAATATGGGTAAATAGTGATCTCAAAATTTTTATTTATTTTGTGGATTTATTATCAGGTTTATAAATAACATTATAAGAAGTTTTAAAATAGGAATGAGACATACTTCGGATTACAACATAATTAACATAATTTTTGAAGAATCGAATTACTGAAGTACAGGTTAAAGAAGTTGCACTGTATTCATATTTTATGTCTTTATTTTTAATGTTTTATGTGAAAGTGTAAAGAGGGGCTCAATTTCAAAAACACATACCTCATAAATATTTTAGGTACAATAGGAAGACTTGTGACAAATGTGATTAAAAAAAATTATGAGCAGTTTTTTTAACACAACATTAAATAGCATGAAAAGTTAATTCAGCATAATGCGTGTGTATTATACAAATCTTGCCATATCTAAGTTTTTCTTTTTGCTATTACAGAGGGCTAACTCAAAATTTTTTTTCCTAATTATACTAGAAACAGTAATAGAACTATATAGAGCCATATGCAGGGCATAATGCAAAAATTGACCTTTATAAATTTTGATTAGCCTTGTTGATATTTGGATCTACTTAAAGGCCTAAACTTATAGCATGCATGAATGGAAATAAGTAATATTAAATTGATTATTTAAATATTTTTTAATATCCTACTAGTCTGTTATTTTGCTATAACCATCTATTTTGAGATACATTAAATGGGAAATATCATCGTTCTAAGGCGTTATAAATATTTATAATAACCTAGGGCCTAGGGTAAATTTAAAAGACATTAAGGTGAATATATATGAACATAATAATAGAAGTTATGATAAGTAATGTTTAAGGTAAAAGTAGATGGCAGATTCTATTCAGCAACTTCTGTTTTTTTGTAAACCTGATTGGTTAAACTTTATAAACATTTTTAATTTCACCAAAAGTATTTATCGAAAATAGAAAATAACCTAAAAGAAACTACCATATACTAATGTCATACCAGCTATTTGTAAAAAAAATCAAACTAAATAACAGAATAGTAAGATATTAATCTTTGAAGCCATCATGGGTACTATAGGATAATAATGCCCTCGGTCAACATACACTATCGACCTTGGTGCTTTATTATCCAATGTTTTTTTTGCGTTATTCCACTAAAACAATGAAATTTTTCCACAGTACCTGTGAATTTAAGACCCATTACATCTACCAATTTTTTACCCAGTACATTGATTAATAATAAATTTGCCAAGTTATATGAATGAATGTAAGTACTACGTAAGTCGTAGTATTCCTAGCTTCAATAAATTGGCCAAGAAATTGGTTCTATTTTGTTGCCCAGTTTTGGCCATAATATTTATTTGTTTCTACAATTTTGAGACTTATTTTCATTTTAAATATATGAAGAGTACTGTTGGTCGAAAATTATTAAATATAAAACAGGTGATGGATATAAAACAAGCCAGTTTAATTTACCTGTAACTTGTACTTAAAATAAATAGTGTTATCAGTAATAACTGTAACATTATTGTGAAAGATTTTAATTGGGTATTTCTAAACATTTAAACAAAAAGAAAATCAATTATTGCAACTGTATTAGTTATTTCTTTTTTGTCTACATCCTCGTACCCAGGAAGAAGACAGAAAAGAAACTACTGTTGCATCAAATTTAATAAGTATAAATGTATTAAGTTATCTTTAAATACCTAATTGATAATGTGATTAAGTGTATATTTTTTGTATTTATTTAATAATTTTTACATATTATTCTACATATCCAAATATTTTACTACATTGCTGGATGAGTATAAAGGACCCCTCACAAATCAAACGGAAATTGGCTTTCGGTGAAATCGGCCAAATTTTGGATATGTTGTTTCTTTCGGTGTCCAGATTAAAAGTCTCCATGGGCACGAAGCTCGAAAATCTTCCCTGCGAGCAATACCCAGCTTGGAATGTTAGAGATTGATAATCCCCGATTTTCGCTGATTTTACCTCTACCCTTGCATTTTCGGGATGTATATGAAGATATATATCAGAGTTCATAGTTCAAAAGTAATAAAGAATTCCCTGACTTCTCCAGGTTTTCCCTGACTTGTAGAAAAAAATCCAGGTCACTTGTAGTTCATTTTTACATACCAATTGGTGTTTATGCATAAAATTTTTTCTCGACTGGACTCCATAATCTTTTTATACCCTAACAACCTCTTATAAAGGTTTCAAAACCACAAATAGTTTTCTCTTTCAAGAACCCAGGGCCGGCTTTCACAAAATTTCCAGTTGCAAACATCAAATTCAAATTCCCTGACTTTCATAAATTTATAAAATTCCCTGACTATTCCATTTTTTATGAAGAATAACAAATTCTCTGACTTTTCCCGGTTTTCCCGGCCACTACGAACCCTGTATATATATCCCGAAAATGCAAGGGTAGAGGTAGAATCAGCAAAAATCGGGGATTACCGGTCTCTAACCTTCCAAGCTGAGTACTGCTCGCAGGGATGATTTTCGAGCTTCATGCCCATGGAGACGATCTGGACACCGAAAGGAACATATCCAAAATTCGTCCGATTTCACCAAAAGCCAGTTTCCATTTGATTTGTGAGGGGTCCTTTTGTACTTTGATTATATACATACATACATATGCAAGTCACCCCTCTCGATTTAATCCTAAGTAATTATTTATGTATAATGTGATAACATCAACACCAAAATTTTTTATATTTATGTATGCATTTTTGGTGGTAGTTTGCACACCAATTGTTAGAAATGTATATTTATTGTTGAATAAATAATTTTCATTTAGTTTCACAAATCTTATTCCAATCCTGTGCCTATTATTAATTTTAAATTTATTTTGAAGCAATTTTATATTAAAAAAAAAGTAAGTTTTGTGTTGTTTCAACTATACTTTCGTTTTAACACTGATATGAAAATACATATATATATANAAGCGCATCCCAGGCTGCATAGCCGCACTACCCTACCCAACCATACCACACATAAACATGACACTACCCCCGGGGTTTACACAGACGAGCCGGCGAAGCAAGAAGAGCGCCAGAAGAAAGGGCCCTAGCCGGCGGGGCCCAGCCAGGACAAAAGGAGGTCCCACAAAGCGCCTACACCGGCCGCATTTGCGGTCGGGGTAGACGACGGATGGGGCCCACCTACGAAGGCTGTCCAGGCCTACACGAGATGAGGCAGGATAAAGAGGGATAATCCCCCTCGATCCCAAATCATTGAGGCCAATTTCTAGCCATAGAATAATGGCGACTCTAGCGTGACCACAAAACATCAAAGGAACCGCCGATTCTGTCGCTTCTCGTTGGTATAGTGTTCTCTGATATAACATCATCGAAAAGGTAGATATGCTGTCAAAATTTCATGACATTTGGACGAATAGAAGCGGAATTGCGTCTGAAGCAGGGCCCGAGAACTTATACTTGAAAAAATGGGGAAACTCTGGGAACCACGTGACTTGAGATGGATATACAAGTTGGGGAAAGAGTCTATAGATGTCGCCACAAAGATTTTGTAGAATAAATTTTGACAATTGCAATTATGAATCCTTTCATGTCATTCTTGTTCATGTTTATTGTTTATTGTTGGTTAGGTTTGACGAGTGTTGGTGTGTGTTTTATTTGTGTTTTTAGTGTGTTTTATTAGATATTTCATTCACATTTATTTATATAACATAATAATGTCTGATCATCATATAATCACATTTTTTTATTAATAATAAAATGTTTTTTTTTAATAAAAAATGTGATCAGAGGTAGGTAGTTTTTTTTATGGATATCAACACAACGAAAAATTTAAAGTTGCATAATAAATCTCTATTACAAGAATTAATCAAATATTGGTTTAGTAAAATTATTTACTTGTAATATTTTTTTATTCACCGTGAAAGCTAATACAATATAGAAAGCACTGAAACTCTATAATCATTTTCACTCTTTTTTTTTTCAAAATATGTACTGAAATTTGAAATTTTTTCAACAAACATTTTAAAAAGTTACAGTATCAAATTTATTTCTTATTTTAAGTAGGAAGACTATTAGAGCATTTAAAAGTGTCTTTAATGCTTGAGTGATTTTAATGCTTTTTATCAATTGTACTTATTTTCTCATGGTGACAAAAAAAATTATCTACGTGAAAATTATTTTACAAAATCAATTTGTGAGTGATCTGTGTAGGGTGAGATTTGTTATGTAATTTTAAATTTAGCCGCGGCAGAATACCTAAAACAAATATTGAGTAGGTAGGTATATAGTTGTAGAGCGTACAACTAGATGACGCTTGCATCTTTTACTGGCTACAGGTAATTTAACTCACTGTATTACCGATAATTCCTAGAAAAGGAAAGCAATAGAAGTTGGAGAAAGTGTCAACAGTTAGCGCTGTTAATGACCATGAAATTTGTTCAAGTTTCCTATCTATAGTATCATTTATCTAGGGTCTGAAGCGACAGTATGTTTGTATCATCCATAGACCTAGTTAAGGTCTACGGTATCATCGAATAAAGAGCTAATATTAAGTTTGGTTATAAATTTGGTAAAACTTTTACCGAAACGTTTCAATTGATGAACTAAGTTTATGGTTAGGATTCTTTATCCCGTGGCAGAGTTCATGAGTGGTATACGCAGTTTAAAAACGGTCGTAAGGACATAAATGATGAACAACATATTGGTCAACCGAAATCTGTGATCACCGCAGATTCCATCAAAATTGTGGCGTGAATTCATCAAAGATCAGCCAAAATCTTCATTGAAATTCATGGAATTGGAATTGAGCATCTCAAAAACATCTATTTATCGCATTTTGGCTGAACATTTGGGCTACCGAAAAGTGTGTACACGGTTTGTTCCGTACAAGTTGACTGACGACCAAAAATTGCTGAGAATTCAACATTCGAAGGATATTATCAAGGGCCCAAAAAGAACAAAAACTCCCTTTAAAACATTGTGACTGTTGATGAAAAGTAATGTTTTCAATATGATCCTGAATCAAATCGCCAAAGTACCGAATGGAAGGCGCCAGACAAGTCAAAACCCAAAAATGTCGTTTAGAGAACTGAAAAGTGAAGACTATGTTGATTTGCTTTTGCGAAACCGTTAATGCATAATTCTATCTTTGCGTTTTGAAGCGTTTGGTGCATCGTATTCGTTGTATTCGGCCAGAATATCGCGTAGAAGGAAGTTGACGTTGGTTGCCATTTCATCGATCGACACTTGTGACCGGTTATTGACTAAAAGTCTCATTTTAACTGTCAACCGTTCCCCCTATTCGACTGATTTGGCACCGTGTGATTTTTACTTTTTCAGGAAAAGGCATTTGTGATGAAAGTAAATCGTTTTTTGGACGTATAAGTCATCCAAAAGGCTTGTACCGACAACCTAAAGGGCATCCCGGCTAACGAGCTAAAACACTCATTCTACATGCTTTTAGACCGTGCAAGTTGCTGCATTAAGGAGGAAGGGGACTAATTTGAATAAAATAAATCGATTTTACAAGAAAAACTTTTTGTTCTTATTTTTAAAGACTTTAGAACGCACCCTATAATTTGCCATACAGTCTGATACAGAATGTACAGGAAAAATGATATTGACATTATCAGCATAAAGCAAGGGCGTCGCCAGCCAATGGGCTAGGGGGGGGGGGGGCAAGATAAAATAAGAGAAACGATGGGAGAAATACAAATTGTAGGTAGAAATACAGTGAATTATTTTTTTCTCAAAGATATTTTTAATAAAACCTTTTTAAAATACAAGAAACACATAAAAATATATAAATAACTAAAAAAAATAAGAAATTCAACGAAAATTAGGTTCTCTGATTTTTTGAAAATTTGTCGGCCACTTTATTAATAAAATCATCATGGTTGTCAAAAATAAGCGATAGACCAATAATAAAAATATTAAATCTAAGTTTGCAGTTTATCTATAGGTAATTTAAAAACNATATATACAGTGTGTCAGTAGGAGCTGGTGAAAATTATTAGTCATATTTTGATTAAAAAGCGTGAGACCCCAAACTTTTTTTTAGGGAATGACTTCTATGCTCACAAAGACAATTATGGCAAAAAAATTTGGAATGGAATTTGCAAGGTAATAAATATATGTAAATAGGGGTTGCCACTTCTGAGATCTTGAAAATGGTTGTGCATGTGTGTGCAAATTATTTGTTTTCATAATCAACTGATAGATACAAACAGCCGTTTTTGTAACATTTTTGGTAAAATTCCATTTTCCTTGTAGTTATACCCATTTAAATTTAAATTTAAGACTGACATTCTATTTTTCAAACTTCATAATACAGCATTATGAAAACAAAAATTTTGAGAAATATAAAAAATGGCTTTATCAGTTATAGTTTTTCCGAAATCAATTGAAGAACCAATAATTTCAAGGTATGTACCAGGCTTGGTCGCTAAGCAACTCGGCATTGAAATATTTGAAAAACTTGTTCCCATATTTAATTAGCCATTCCCATAAACAGGTCTGGTCGAACTAAACGTGGAGATGATAGAAATGTAAACGCTCAGTTGAAAAATGCGAGCGCGGCCAAAGGAAAACGATCACAGTTGTATTGGACTTCTGGGCAATAAATCACAGCAGGTGACCAGTGGTTCATAAATTGCCCAGCAGTGCAGTGCAGCAGTGCGGAATTTGTTGTGAATCAGGCAATTTTAATTTATTATAGGCACCTTCTATCAACCATTCATATTACAATTACGAAAGGGAGAAATAAGAGGGATATTTTGTTTACTAATATTATCACAACATGGCATTTTGGAGACCTTTTGAAACGGAACAAAACGAAATTTACCACCAATATAATAAAATTGTTTGAGGACATAAATAATTAAAATATGTTGTTGGCCATTTGAACATATAATAGAAATTTTCTGCACATTATATACAAGTTATTATAATTTTTTACCTTTAGCAGAAAATTTTTTTAGGGACGCCTATGAAACTCATTAAATTTTATTACCAGACGTTTTTTTGCATATACAACTGACTTTGGAAGGACTATAATTACGAAAGTAAGTATTTTTCAAATAAAGGGTATCTCAAAATTCACGCAAAAAGTAATTTTGATAGAAACCATAGGTTTTTAATTAACTCCAAAGAAAAAAGTCCAACGGCGTTAAATCGCATGATCTAGGCGGCTAATTCTGGTCACCAAAACAGGAAATTATACGACCAAGGAATGACTCATGCAGTAATCGAATTGTTTCTCGGGCTGTATGGCATGTGGCACCGTCTTGTAGAAACCACATGTCATCTACATCCATATCTTGCAATTTAGGCACAAAAACTGGATTATCATGTGATAGCGAATTGTCTGATGATGCGTCCAGCTCAAAATCCGCACCAACAGTGGATGCATTTCTTTCTCAACAATAACTTGTGGATTTTCTGAACCCCAAATGCGATAATTTTGTCGAAGCAATCAAGATGAAAGTGAGCCTCATCACTGAAGATTGAATGAACTCTCATCACTCTGCGTGGTCAGTAAGCTTTAGTTCTTGAATCAATTGAACTTTGTAAGCACGAAGATGCAAATTTTTCGTGAGAAACGCTGTAGAGAACTTCTCGAAATGTCCAATTCATGACTTCGGTTCCAATTAATATTTCTGAATTCTCGGCAACGCTCCCACGAACCACGAACTGCTTCGATGTTTTGTATAGAACGACTTGTTGAAAGGCAGCCAGAATGTTTAAGATCACTAATTGATACAGTCTCCCTTAATTTTTCAATTATTAGGGTTTTTTCGCGATTGAATATTGGTGAATATCTGACTTGTGGTCACTATTTCTATCTCTTTTGATCTTAGTTGTCATATGGTTCACTCACTCATATTACACATACCACAACATACGATTTCACTCGCGAAAAAAGCCTAATGTCTCATAGTTGATATTTTGTCCGAAAATAGCGAACTTCATTATTTTTTAAATATTTAACAATGAAAACGCATTGTTCTTTCGTATAGCGCTCCATTTTGGTAATCCTGAACTGTCAGCTGTCACAGTTTGTCTTTTTTGTCGTTGGCAGCACTGTACCGTACAAAATTCAAATCTAGGGACACGTGAATTTTGGGACACCCGATATAAGTAGTACATAAAAAATTTATTCTCAGGGTCATTAAAATAAACCAAACAGATCAAAAATACCTGCTGCCGTTTCTGAAATATTGTGAAAAAACTGAAAATAGCGATTTTAGAAAATGCCATCTAGCATCCTTATTTCACAACAGAAAGAACTGAAATTTGGTACTGGGAGATAAGAAGATACAAGGAATCCATTTTCGTCGAAAGAAAATTTCTACGGTCACTATATAGTTTCAGTTATGCAACACTCACTTGTTTTTTTTCTTATGGGCGCCATATTGGATCTTGACAGTAACAGATAGTGGATAAAATTACGAACACATCAATATGTAACACTACTATTTTATTTGAAGAATAACCCATAAAATTAAAGAAATTCAATAATTTATTTAAAAAATTAATAAAATCTAGTTGTTCTTGATGTAAAACAAAAATCGACAAACATTTCAACAGATTCTAAATTTGCTAGCGCTTGCTGCCTTGTGTACATTATTTTAATATTCACAATATTTCAGGAACGGCAGCAGATATCTTTGAACTGTTTGGTTTATTTTAATGATCCTCAAAAGACGCAAGTTTTTTCTAATTTGAGCCACCCTGTATATCTTACGGTTTCCCAAATGCCCATATTGCCAATGGTGAACCATGAATTAAAAATTAAAAATATTCTTGGACACACTGCGTATATTTAAATTCTCAAACAGCATTTTTACACATCAATATATCTGAATGTTTCAACTAAAAGTTATGAAAAACTGAAAATAATGCGAAGCAAAATATTAAATACATTATTTAACGTGTGTAAAATAATAAACTGTCAAGACAAATAAGGCTATAATAAATAAATAATTGGGACCAGTTGGTATAACAGTAGGTAGTTAACAGAAACAATATTTACTGGCAGTATTAGCTTCCCATAATAGCTTATAAAAATGTAATAAAACTTAAATATTAGTTTCTGAAGGCTAAATGATTGCAGTTTTAGTTACAAATATATTATTATGAATATGAACCATATTTTTCCATTAGGTTTTCATTAATTTGTTATAATTTCTTTGTTATAATTATTAGATAATTGTCCTTTAAAATCGTAAACAAGTATTTTACATAAAGTGGATTCACGATTTTCCAAATGAGTCACGTTTTTACTGGGACAATCCATACCAACGACAGTCCATTGACCAACAGTCTGAGCATCATCCAGTGGTAACAAATATGATAATTTGAATAAATGAATGTTTTTTTTTATATACCTATACAAATAACACCAACAAAGGATAATTGCTACATACGAGGTCTATTCAGAAAATAACCGAACATTATTGTTTTAAACGTTATTAGTTTTATACATTATTGGCCCTTGTCTCCTTTAAAGTACTCCCCTCCCCTATTAATATTCACGCACTTTTCTCAGCGATGTTTCCGTTTCGCTAAAGCTTAATTTGAAATGGCCTTTCAAGTTTGTGACGAATTTACTTTTATGTCATCAATAATCTGAAAACGGAGTCCTTTCAGCATTGATATTTTAAGCTTGGAAATGAGAAAAAATCGCAATATAGGTTATGTAACCAGGAATTCCATATCAAAGAAGAATACTCAAGTTTAGATCATATGAAGACGTTAAACTGCAAAAACAATACATTAGAATATGTAAAGCTATGAGTTTCTACAATGAAACCCAAATTTTTATATGATGCACAATAAAACCAACATGTTTATAAAAGTCGTAAAGTTTTTCATCATAAGGTCTTTAATAGGAAAATATATTCCACTTTCAGCGTTATTGTTATTATTATATCACTTTTTAATTTTTGAAAGGTTTCTTTGTACAAGGTGTCCTCCACAGTAAACTAGATTTTTCAAAAACAAGTATTTCCTGTGGGCCATAGGTTGGCAATTACATGCATCGAAAAGCACAAAACATATAACCAGAGAACACTATCAACGAGAAGCGACAGCAAGGCTTTCTGAGTTAACAGTTTTCGTATGCGCATGCGCGAATTGGGTTGTGTTGTTGTCAGTTGTCAGTGGCTGTCAGAGCCGTCAAGTATAAATAGAAGAAACGAGTAATAGTTTTTTGGCGGTGGACAGTTGTGTTGTATAATGTTAATTGATAGTGGATTTATTTGTATTGTATTTCGTTTCCATCTACAATTAAAATCAACTTGAAATCAATAAAATGCATGGTTATTATTGTGCTTTTAGCGATTGTTCATCCAAACCTGGTGAAGGATCAACCCTTTTGAGATTACGTAAGGATTAGAAAGGTAATTATTATTATTACTTTAAGTACCTACCTATAAATGTAAATCAGAAAAAGTATTTTGATTTTTAAAATAATGTGGTATGTTTTCTTGTAATATGCTATTGCATAAGTATAGAGAATATCTTTAGGAGAATTTTTATTTTTGTTTGCAGTGCTCGAGTGTGGATAGAAACTTGCAATAGACTCGATTTATTGCCTAGGATTGTGGATGTATATAAGAATTATAGGCTTTGTGAACACCATTTCGAAACCAAATATATTGGTAAAGGGAATGTAAGAATAACCTTATTGCCAAACGGAATACCTATACAGTTTCCTCAACTTAGAAATGGGCAAGAAGAGCTAGAGGCAAAAATTGTGGAAGATTGTCCCAAAGAAGTTATTGCATTGTCAGGTACCTATTTTTAAAAAACTATTTCAAATATTGCAGAAAAATATTATATCTGTTTAATAAAAATATTAGTTGTAAAACATCTTGTTTTATTTTTTT
>NW_019416210.1:645392-694210 GCF_000390285.2 Anoplophora glabripennis | reverse complement strand
GGCTAGGGGGGGGGGGGGCAAGATAAAATAAGAGAAACGATGGGAGAAATACAAATTGTAGGTAGAAATACAGTGAATTATTTTTTTCTCAAAGATATTTTTAATAAAACCTTTTTAAAATACAAGAAACACATAAAAATATATAAATAACTAAAAAAAATAAGAAATTCAACGAAAATTAGGTTCTCTGATTTTTTGAAAATTTGTCGGCCACTTTATTAATAAAATCATCATGGTTGTCAAAAATAAGCGATAGACCAATAATAAAAATATTAAATCTAAGTTTGCAGTTTATCTATAGGTAATTTAAAAACAATTAAATACAAAAATTTAAGGATCTATTAAAAATAAAAGTTATTATATTATTGGAAATATATAAGCTTATGGGTAAACTTAAAAATTATTTTTTTTTAAATTTAAGATTCTAGTGCTAAATTTTTAAAATATGGAAATGTATTACTTTTTTACATAAAGTTTTATGTTTTTAAATTCTTTTGTCAACAAATATTTATACTAATTTATTACAATTGTTTTTTTTTTAAATAAAGTAGTGTATTAATTGTCAAAATTAAAGTTTAAAAGTAAATAAAATATTTTATTAAAAATTTCCAATTTCTTAGCTTAAGAAAATTTTTGAAATAAAGTAAGATGTAAGTAAGACGTCCAAGTCATCGACATTAATAAATAAAGAAAATAAAAGGGGGCTTAAAACAGAGTCTTGTGGTACCCCAGAAACTGCTTGATTTTCGACTGTCATGAAGCAATGATTAAATTATTTCTGAGAAAAAAATTTAAAAAGTCGAGAGATTAGAGCAATCGGAAGTTTGTTTATCAGAATATCGTGGTCCAAGATGTCAGAAGCTTTCGAGTAACCAGTGGAAATAACGTCGAGCTGTTCATTCTGATAGAAATTTAGTTGTATATGGAACAAACCAGACCAGACAGAATTGTTCTGCGTTTGATTCATCTTCGAAAGATTCAACACTTGCATTATTATTGCTTTTCAAAATGTTAGAGCTTAAACCAAGGGCCACTTACTCGGCCTGCATTAGGTCTTCCGTTTATTCCACGCTGCGCCTTAAGCGCGCTATCCGCCATTAATCACACTACCGAGTTTGGCTACCTGCAGTGGTCACCGAAGACGTTAGAACGAGACATTTGTATGCAAACAGGGTCGCATTTTGTCGAATAAAATACCTACCCATAAAAGCCAACACATGGATGTCACGTAGCAGCCGACTTCCGTCACAGGAATGAAGATGTGCGAGGCATTGATTGCCACGAAACAATATGTAAGTGTCGATGACGGCTCCTGACTGATAATAAGCAGCCGAGGGTGGGGCGATCGGCGTCTTGGTCGGGGTACCAAGAACTAACCGCGCTGGATTGTTATTAATTCTTGTGCTATTTGTCACGGGCCATAAAGTGACGAATAGTAAACAAATTAATGCTATTCGATTTCAAAGTCAAGGCTTCATTAACTTCTGTATTTGAAATTCGCTCATTTCATTTCCGAAAATCTTCCAGATAGAAAAATAAATCAAACTGGCCTTTAGGCCAGACAAAAATACACTCGCAGACAAAAATATCGCATATTGTATATTATGTCATTATTTTTACTTATTTTTTTCCTTAAATTTTATTATTTTTAAATTAAATTTTTTTCGTCTTCTTCATTACTATGCCTTGCACTTGAGTGTATATTATGGTCATATAAATTACATATTGAAGCTTGACAACAGATTTGTAGAGGAAGTAATCACATTATCACATTTAATTAGAAAAAGTAAGCAATAATGACGATATAATAATACTCTAAGGCAGGGATGCACAGACTTATAGGGAACAGGGGCCACTCAGGAAAAATATAAGCCAAGGACGGGCCACTACAAACAATATTTATTAACACAAATTTTTTTATTTTTAAATAGTATGAAATACAATGATAAAAATAAAATAACCTTCAAAAATGTTTGTTGTAATAATTATGTAATCATTACAATGTAATATTTCATGTTTTATTATTTTGATGCATGACATTGCATTGAACTAACAAGTTTTTTTATATTTGGCTCCACATTACTTGTAGCCACAAGTATAATTGCTTCCAAATTTTCATTTGCCAGACGGTTTCGATTTTTCGTTTTGATAAGTTTCATCACTGAAAACGTTTGTTCACAAATATACGTCGATCCAAATAAGCTTGCGCATTTCAATGCATTTATTCGCAACTCTTTATAAGCATTTTTATCAACGCAACGGTAGAAGTTGAGTAAATTACCTTAATTAAATTTGTTTCTTAAATTATCATCATTTTGCATGTCTATTAATTCCAGCTGCATTAATTCCGGCGCATTTTCGGGTGAAATGTTGAAAGGATTGCTGAAAATGTCCAATAGCGGTTTAACTTTTTTGAAGTCTACAAAACGATTTTCAAAAGCTTGTATCAAAATATCAATGTTTTCAACATGAGCGAAATTGACGTCAGTTTTATTGAACTTCTCCATAATTTTTTTGTAGTTCGGAAAATGGCCGTAATTGGCTGAATTGATTTGTGTCCTGAAAAGACTCAATTTGCATTGAAAGGACGAAACATGAGAGTATAGCTGCGAAATCAATTGATCTTTGCCTTGGAGTCGCGTATTTAAGACATTCAAGTGATTTGTGATGTCTACAAGAAACGCTAAGTCACACAGCCAATCAGGGTTGTCGAGTTCGGGGACGTCGTTTTTCTTTTCCGCCAGAAATAGTTGGATTTCTTCAATCAAGTTAAGAAATCGCTGTAGTGTCAACCCACGACTTAGCCACCTTACTTCAGTGTAAAACAGGAGATCACCATATTCACTTTCAATATCCTCGAGAAATTGTTTGAATTGTCGGTGATTGAGACCTCGTGATTTTATAAAGTTTACGGTAGGTACTACCTACAACTTTCATAACATTTTCAAAACCCAATAATTTTGAACAGAGGGCCTCTTGATGTATAATACAATGAAACTGCATTAATTCCTTGGTATTTATGTTTTTAGTTTGTAAATATGTTTTTAACAGAGTTACTATCCCACATGTACTTCCAACCATTGAAGGTGCTCCGTCAGTTGTAATTCCAGATATTTTCGTTAAATCCAAATCCATTATAGAACATTTTTCTAGAAGAGCTTTGAGCATGTCACTTCCCCTGGTTTGACTTGTCAAAGAACTCATACCAATCAGTTCTTCACTCACTCCAAAATTTTGCGTTACACCTCGTAAAAATATTAATAGTTGAGCAGTTGAACTTATATCTGTAGATTCGTCGAGCGCTATAGAAAAATACTCAAAACTTCTCGTTTTCGTAGCTAATTGCTCTTCTATATTATCTGCTAATGCGGTAATTCTTCTTTGAACAGTCATCCGATTTAACTGAATTTTTTCAAACTTCTTTACATTTTCCGGACAAATTTTTTTTTGCGGCGATATCCAAACATTGCTTAACAAACTCACCATCTTTAAAAGGCCGACAAGTTTTCGCTATTATTCGAGATATTTCAAAGCTAACTTCAGTGGCTGTTTCAGCATCTTGAATTGGTTTTGTAAACATAGATTGCTGACCTATTAGTTCCCGTTGTAAAGTGAAAATTCTTTGCGTTCGATTTTCGCCAGTTAATTTGGTAAAAGTTGGATGCTGGGTTTCATAGTGCCTTTTCACATTATATTCCTTCGGAATAGAAACACTACTCTTGCATATTAAACAGACAATTTTGTTATGCGATGAAATAAAAAAGTATTTTTCGGTCCAAATATCATGAAACTGTCGATTTTCACCTTCAACCTTACGACTACGTTTCTTACTGGGGCCTGGTTTATCCATATCAAAATTAATATTATATGTTACAGTCGGTAAAAGCCAAGTTCGAACGACGAAATATTTACTCTTCACAGATTACAGTTCTCAAACAGTATAACGTTCGCTTATCCGTAGTCAAAACTTAACTGCCCCGGTAGCCGGCGATGCGTCGTATTTATACGAGTTACCAAACATCGAGAACCATCCACTTTGTTCGGGGATCGACGTGTTTCGCGAATCTGTAATCTAGTTGATGCGACATATTTCTAGTCTCGTAATAATATGCTTGGACCGGAGCACGGCGAGTAGAATACTTTTAAAATTCGTTGGCGGGCCGCATAAACATCGACAGCGGGCCGCGGTATGGCATCCCTGCTCTAAGGCAACATAATAAAAATTTAGTACTCAGTATTTCTCCCTCTAGCTCTAGCGACAGCCTGCATCCTCCTAGGCATGCTCCGCAGAAGATCTTTGTTGGTTTCTTGCGCAATTTGGTCCCATTCTTTCTGTGCTGCAATTCTTAATTTTGCAATTGAGTTAGGAGCTGTATTTCATGCTCGTATATGTTGCTTCAGAATGTCCCATAGATGTTCTATATCTATACGATTAGCATCAGTACTCATTGGTGGCTACTATAAAGCCTCAATGCCGACATCCTCAAGGTTCACTGTTCTAGCACCATAAGCCCTTGCATTATCATGCATTAGCACAAAGTTATCGTACTCAATGAAGCCGACATAAAGCAAAACTTCAAGGATTTGGCGTATGTACCAGTCACCATTCAATGATTTAACTAATGCTCCCCAAAGCGTAATGGAACCCCCACCAAAGCTAATGTTTTGTGCAAGATTACATTATGTGAAACGTTCCCCAGACCTTCTCTATACTCGACCACGTCCATCTGGCTTCCATAAATTGTTCTTGTTTCGTCTGTGAAAAGGACTTTTCCCCATTGATGTTCATTTCAATTAGAATGTTCTCTTGAAAATTGTAACCGTCTGGTTTTGTGACGTGGGAGAAGCCTAACAGGAAGTTTCGGATTTAAACCGACCTCTTTAAGTCTCCTTATTACTGTGTTAACACTTACATTGACTTGTCATTGAATTCGCAAATATTGGTCATCTCTTGGCTTTATACCTACATCCTTTACGTCCTTAACCGTCTGTTGAATTCTCCAGTCTCAGTATCGTTTTACTATACGAGAAACAATCGATTGATGAATATACAATCTCCCCGCAACATTTTCTTGTCTGTAACCCTCGTTGGTTAAAGTAACAATTTTAACACAAACTAGCTCGCTTAGATGTGGCATCTCACTAACCAAAACTACCGAAACAAGAAATACACTTGAAATATCATTCCGACCATAACACACAAAACAGCAGTCGCTGTTATAAGCCAAGGCACACGATGATACACAAAAATTGTTAAAGGGGAAAAAATAAAATAAAAATAATGACTTACAATAGAATATGCAATATTTTTGTCTATGAGTGTACATCGTTAAAAAGTAATGGAATCGAGAATTAGGCAAACTGCGATATTTCTACAACCCTATACAAAGTGTCTCAAAAATCAACACCAACGTTGACCCAACCCATGACTAGTCAGAATCACTAAATCCGATCTTAGTAAAAGTCACTTAGTTTTCAAGATCCTTATACACATTATATTGATCAAAGTCAATATCTACCGTCAATGAGGTCGGTATCAGAGTATTAGAAAAAAATATTTTTTTTCTAGAAGAGGATGAAGGTGTTTCAAAATATATTTTATAGTAATATATATTTTTTTAACAATTTAAAAAATTATTTACTAAGTTTAACAGCGGAAAGCATACCCAAGCAATAGGTTCATAACAGTCTTGACTATGTGCAGGATCAGTAAATAAATCAAAATATTGTGCAAACTGTCAAAGCATTTGCTTTAATGAGATGTGTGTATCATTACAATAAAAAAATAAAGGAATCCGAATAACAACACATTCCGTTTAAAAAATAAAAGCTTGGTTTATATTTTCGAAAAGAAACTGTCAATTTTTTATAGATCTCTTTGAAATCGCGAGAACATTTCCTAAAACCATGATCTTTACCGACTTTTTTCCTAGATAGGAAGACAAAAAAATGTCATGTACCTACATACTATAGCGGCGCAAAGTGAGAAAAAAACGTAGGCGAATACGAAGTACTAAGAAAGTTCTGAGGAGCATCCATGAATTTTCACTAATTGTTTTTGCTATAACTTTTGAACCATTTGACAGAATTAATTTATTTATGATATAGATTATGTACCTACTAACGCTACTAGCCCCTTGAATTCAGAAATTCAAAATTCCAGGGTGGTGTTGAGAAAATTTCCATTTCCTTGTGACCTCCCATAAAAGTTCACCTTATATATTTCTTCTACTACGTATGAAAAAAAAAGTATATAGTATTTTGAAAATGCATGAACCAGTAACAAAATTCATGTATTTAGTGTACCAGTAATATTTTTCTTGACTTTGAATTATCACTAGTAATACCACGAGTGATATTTTATTAGAAAATCGAATAAATCAATAAAATCTTTTGAGTTAATTATCTCATGTACTGTCACCATCACATTGCCACATAATACGTCTATATCAGAAAATTTTTTGGCATGATTGAAATAGAATAGAATATCGGGAAACTTATTACATATAGTGAATACAAAGTTTAAAAAATCAACTACTTCACTGGAGAAAATTGCTTGTATTTCAAAAAATTTCGGCGAGTGTTTACGAAAAAAAGATGATGGATCATTTTATAAAGAGAGTATGATGAAAACAATATGGTAGCTAAACTTGTGAAAAAATATAACAAAAGATTTCAGAATTATGATAAATCCATTTAAAGATGTGAGATTTATGTCCACCTCAAGTGACGCAAGAAATGCTGCACATAAAATGTTGCAAACTGATCCAGAAAAAAAAAGAAAGTTAATAGTTTTTCACTTGCAAAGAATTTCTAAAAATTTTGTAGCTCTTTTATGAAAATATGCCAGACGTTCTTTATGTTCAAAGATGTGCCGTAAATGATAATTTGCTAATGAAGACTTTACTGACATTTAGTAAAAGTCTTCAGTTGGTAGGAATGAAATCTCAAAGAGATTTCTGCAAAAAAAACAGTTCTTGACAACAGAAAGTTTAAATAAATCACTCTCATCGAGTAACTACTGTAAATAGAAATGCTAATTCAATAAAACCTTATTTAAAACTACATAAATAGCACAGAAAATGAGAAACTGTGATAAGAAAAAGTTTTGTGTTTTTTCACAACCAACTTCAAGCAAGTTTTCGTTAATTTTTCTATATCTATTTGTAGTACTACCGATTTAAAAGTGGTATTAGGTATATGTAAAGTATAACAAAGTTCCAAATTTCATTGTTTCATCATTAAAGATTCCAGAAGTAGGTATCTGTAAAAAAGCTGTAGTACATACATTTCTCCTTTCGGTTTGTTTGTATATACAGCATGTCCCTTAATTCGATTGCCAAACTTTTTACGAGATTTAAAAACTGGTAATAATTTCTTTTATAAATAAATATCTTCTAAACCAGTTGAAGTACCAGTATCAAATTTAGTACACATGTTTGGATTTACCTATATGGTATTCACACAAAATATGTATATAACGGATTGAGTGATGTTCGTCTTCAAATATAGATTAAATTTTCTTCACACTCGAAATGTAGGTCATAAAAAGAGCAAAAAAATTGAAAAAAAAACCGGAACATTTATAGTAATATTATACTATGAGATACATAAATATATGCTAATGAATACAAACTAAATTAATGTACTACATTTTTAATAATTATCTTTAATATTCAATAATATTTATTTGCATGTAATGGTGAACATCACATTTTTCTTGGGTATATTATCCTCGGTAATAATTGTTATATGATGATAAGTAAAATGTATATACTTTTGTGTTTCGGTGAAACTATTTTGAAGACTGTTCAACTTCTTTCGAGAGCTTGAAACGTTTTAAGATTTTTTTTTAATCTTATATCAAGTAGCATACAAAAACAATCTGCCGATGCTCGGAAGTGATTCCAATGATTTATTACCCAATGGATATTTTATATATCTGATAAGTAATACATAGTTAATATTTTGACTTCCTGCACCCCACTTTTTGGTCATACCGGATGAAGACGTATAGGTACTGAAATCACGTTAGACAGAGACTTATTAAGTCATTGCACTTTTCTAGGAACAATCGGATAGAATTAACGATTATTTAGGCCATGTACAACATAAATCCGGTGTCGTCAAGAGGTATGAGTCAAAATGGAAGTTTAATATCGTATTATAAATATTAAGCGTACTTCCTTTATCCTTAATTTTCTGGGTATAACATTCATTTAGTTCGAGATGCACAAACTTATATATTGTCAAAAAAAGTATCCTGAATTTGTCATTTACAAAATCCGCGTAGAGTATATTTAAATTTCTTTTTTGATGCAAAGTTGGTAGCACTATACTCTACTTCGATGCGAAGATTGAGCGCGATATGTCAGGTAAGTTTGTTTACAGCGATGTTCCGCGATTTTTGCTATGGTAAATGTTATTGAATTAAAATTTCGTGCTGTCAACGAAATTTCTTGTGCTGCATCGTTAAAAATGTGGGAACAGAGTACGGTAATTCAGTTTTATCGAAAATGCGAGCATACGAATGGTACAGAATATTCAAACATGGCCGAGACCCCGTGGCCCCGTTATGATCGTCCTTCAACGTCTTCAACTGAAGAAAACATCGAAATGTGAAGGAAATGGTGCTTTCTAACCGTCACTATAGTTTTGAGAGAGCTGGTATAGAAACTAAACAACTCATGAATCAGATCGCATTTTAGTTGATGTTTGGCGTATAAAAAGCGTCGCAGCAGAGCTGGTTTCAAAAGGGCTGAATTTTCTTCAAAAACAACATCGCTCACATGTTGCTAAAGATATGCGTGAACGACCTAATTCAAACTATGTATTACGAATTTGACATGCAACCGAACCAACGATCTTCGAAATAGCGCTTTTCCAATAAACCGAAAGCAAAAAAAAACATGTCAAAGACGATCAAAAATCAGTCATGATGACCGTTTTCTTTGACTATCGTGGTCTTATCCACACAGATTTCCTTCCAGATGAAGACACAGTTAACAGAGAATTTTATCTGATCGTTATGAGGCGTTGAAAAGAGAATATCCACTGCAAAAGATCATATTTATAGAAGGACAGCTTTTAGACTTTGCACCACGATAATGCACCGTCATACAAAGCGATAATTGTGAATGAATTTTTGACAAAAAGTTCAACGAAAAACAAAAATCCCTGAAGAGAGAAGTAGAAGTCCATAATGAAATATACGTTTAAAAAGTGCTTTGACCGCTGGGTTATTCGTTGGGAAAAGTGTTTTGCTCCAAATGGAGCTTATTTTGATGGAGACAAAATAAATTTTGATGATTAATTGAATACATTGTTTTATTGACATATTTAGGATACTTTTTTCACAGAATGTATATTGTCGAACCAGATAAAAATCCGTCAGTTCTTTGAACTATTTTGATTGATTAATCTTTTTTTATGTGAATTCATAATATTTCGTAATTAAGAAATAGGGTATTGATTATGTCATATGCTATGGAACTACAACGTTGATGGGTTTTTATTGCATGAATCGTTCAAATGGTTATTTAGAATGAAAAAACCACCGCGGAGTGCTATTAAATTAGAGGGTGGAAATTGGAGATAGGGGTGAAAATGCACCCCTTTCAATTTTTTAATTGTAATTCGAAATCGAAGCAAAATTTGGCTATAGTTCATAGGAAAAATTATTTAGAGAATTGAATTTCCCAACGAAATAGCTTATTTAAAAAATGTAAAAGGAAAATTTTATGCAAAATAATCGTTAATAAACAATTTGAAATAAAGCAAAAAATTCGATTTTCTGATTTTTTTTTCACTTTTTTGCCTCGTTTTTTAGTTTAGTAAAGATAGGTATAGGCATTGCTTCATAGAAAAAAAAGTAGATCAAATTTCCTTCAAAACAAGAGGTTGTAAAGTATTTTTGGATGAAAATTGACTGACATATGGCCGCTCAAACTTAGCCAATTTTTCGATTTTCGTTGCGTTTACCCTTATTTTAATTTGATTTAATTCTCATTTTTTGCAAAACAGGAAGGTAATAAGACGTTCAAGAATTTTCATCACATGACTTCGAAGGGTCATTAAAAATGAAAAAAACGCTGGTTGCTATTAAATTAGAGGGTTGAAATTGAAGATAGGCGTGAAAAACCACTTTTACAGTTTTTTAAATACAGGGTGTCCGGTAAGTACCTCCTAATCTCTCGGGAGTGTATAGGGGAGGTCAAAATAAAACTAGTCCTTCATATAATTTTTTTTCCTAATGTGCCCCCTAACGGAGTTATGGGAGGTCAAAGGGGTACCTAGAAATTAACGTTTAGGGTTATAACTTTGAAACCACCCTGTATATTTTAATAAAATTTTCGTACGTTGTATTACACATGGAGCTCTACGATTTGATGCTAAAATCAACTTTTTGCTATTATCAGGTGTCCAGAAACGGACTGGCCCTATCACAATTTTTCTCAAAATTTTGACAGAAGTAATTTTATCAAACTGAAAATATTATTATTAGATACTCTGAAGGTTTTTCTTTAAAAATGGTACTCTTTATTTATTTCGAAAAAATGAACGGTTTGCGAGATAAATCGGTTTTGAAAAAAATTGGTAACAAATACAACAATTAAAATTTATTTTTTTTACATATTATTTCATGCATTTAATTTCTTTAACTTTATCAAGTCCAGAAATCTTTGAACGGGTTGGCTATACTTTATGAGCAAGTAGTGACCAATTAAAAATAACATTTGAAAAATAACTTACTTACAAGACATGCAACAAAGAACATTCAACAATGAACAAAGGTACCTAAATGTTACTTCGGTAGATGTTCAAAATGAGCACCCCGTACTTCAATGCACTTTCTAATCCTACGAATGTTTTCCCGGTGCACTTGAAATAATATTCCGTGATTATTGCGGAGATGGTCACAGTTCTGTGTTAGCCTCAGCAGAAGTTCCTCTCTACTATTTACGGGTGTTGAATAAACGTTATTTTTTAAATGACCCCACAGAAAAAAGTCTAATGGGTTTAGGTCGGGCGACCTAGGTGGCCATAATACAGGTCCGCCTCGACCTATCCATCGATCACCAAAAACATTCGTCAGATGTTGACGTACTAAACGATCAAAGTGGGGTGGTGCACCGTCATGCATGTACCACATTTCAGTTCTTATTTGAAGGGGCACTTCTTCTAACAAAATATTTAGATTTTCCTCTAAAAATTGCAAATAAAGAGCACCATTAAGTCTTTGCTCCAGAATAAATGGACCAATCAAATGATTCCCGATAATGCCAGCCCACACATTCACCATAAACCTTTGTTGGTAGCGAGTTTGAACTAAAGCGTGAGGGTTTTCTTCATCCCAGACATGTAGATTATGCGAATTAATTATGCCGTCTCTTGTAAAACCTGCTTCATCGGTGAACAAAATAGATGTACCAAAATTATGATTCCGAATATGATGCTGTAAAAACCAATTGGCGTATTGAAGTCTTTTTGGATAATCATCTGGAGACATAGCATGTACTTTTTGGATGTGGTACGGGTAAAGCAATTGTTCTTTCAGAGTTTCATGTACAGCCCATTTTGTAACATTGTTTTGCGCCGCAAGCTTCCTTATGCTATTTGAAGGATTATTAGCAACGTCTTCCAATATTTGTTCCTCTACATGAGGGTCTCGTACTCTCCTCGGGGCTCCTGCTCCACCACGGCGTGGCAAAAAGCTTCCTAAATAAAGGATTCGGAAGAAATTAGTTTCACTAACGTTTTTCACTATTTTTTTTTACCTGTTTCTCTTAAACTACGATCAACTCTTTCAAAAGTTTTTGGACTCGGCAAATGTCGACCCGGAAACCTTTCCTCATAAAGTCTTCTTGCCTCCACGGAGTTGCATAATGCTTCCCCATAAATTAGGTGCATATCAGCATATTCTGCACAGGAATATTCTTCCATTTTTAAATGTTATTTCTAACGGCTTAAAACGAATACCACAATAAAATTGAATTTTTATTCTGTCACGCGCCTTTGACAAGTACTTTAAAATCAACAGGGTCTAACAACGAAAACAATAGAAAAGAACTCCATGGAGACAAGAGCAATAATAATTTGTAGATGTATTTTGGTCATAGATGTTGATTTTACAAGAAACGGCATTATTCATTCCCTTAATTCACCACCAGTAAATGTTTATGGTGAATCTGTAGGCTGGCACTAGCGGGAATGATTTTATTGTAAAAAAATAAATTTTAATTGTTGTTGTATTTGTTACCAATTTTTTTCAAAACCGATTTATCTCGCAAACCGTTCATTTTTTCGAAATAAATAAAGAGTACCATTTTTAAAGAAAAACCTTCAGATTATCTAATAATAATATTTTCAGTTTAATAAAATTACTTCTGTCAAAATTTTGAGAAAAATTGTGATAGGACCAGTCCGTTTCTGGACACCTGATAATAGCAAAAAGTTGATTTTAGCATCAAATCGTAGAGCTCCATGTGTTATACAACGTACGAAAATTTTATTAAAATATACAGGGTGGTTTCAAAGTTATAACCCTAAACGTTAATTTCTAGGTACCCCTTTGACCCCCCATAACTCCGTTAGGGGGGACATTAGGAAAAAAATTATAGGAAGGACTAGTTTTATTTTGACCTCCCCTATACACTCCCGAGAGATTAGGAGGTACTTCCCGGACACCCTGTATAGCACAAAAACGAAGCAAAATTTCGGTATAGTTCATAGGAAAAATTTTGTAGACAATTGAATTTCTCATCAAAATGGCGAATTTAAAAAATGTAAAAGGATAATTCTATGTAAAAAATCGTTAAATAAGCAATTTTAAAGAAAGCAAAAAATAAAATTTTTTGTTTTTTTTTTACTTTTTTAATAAAATAATTTAGTAAAAACTGAGAATTTAAGTACAATAAAGTTTATTAATAATGTATATACAGTGTGTCCACGGATGGAGTTGACAAGAGGAGAAACTCTTTTGTTTTTGACTGTATCGAAAAATGTCACTCTTTATAAAAGGTTCTGCTCCTCGAAGAAATGAGACTGTCATACAAACATCTTAGATTAGATGTACAGGATGCTCATAAATTAAAAAAACACGAAAATACTCAAGAGAGAAGTAGCATTATTTATTATTTTACACAACATTTGTATAGAACAAATCTGTTTATAACCTCAAATAATGTCCTAATACAAATTTTAAAATCAAAATTTTAATTTTTGAGGTGGGAAGTAGCTATACATATAGAGTAAATCATTCTTGTTTTGAAGGAAATTTTATATACTTTTTTTTCTGTGAAGCAATACCTATTTTTTATGTCCTTTTACGTCCAATACCCTTTTTATTTGCATAAAAGTAAAAAAAAACAAAAAAATTGAATTTTTTACATTTTTTTGTTAAACTGTTTTGCAGTAATAAATTTTTTAAATAAGCTATTTTAATAGAAAATCTCATTATCTACAAATTTTTTCCTATGCAGTACCCTCAAATTTTGCTTCGTTTTCGAGATATACTCGAAAAACCGTAAGGATTGCATTTTCATCCCTATCTCCATTCTCCACCCTCTAATTTAATAGCACTCCGCATTTCTTTCTTTCTGAATAACCATTTGATTCATGCAATCAACGTTGTAGTTCCTTAGTACTCTGCTTTTTAAGACATAGGTTAATCAATAGCCTAAAATATAGCTACAATTTAATTCTACACAATCCGACTACATAATTTGCATTCCATATGTCTACACTGTCTACAATGAATTGAACTTCACCTACTTTTTTAAAACCAGATGTATATTAAAGCTGAAATAAACATAGTAGCTGTGAAAATTTTGATTTTATGGTGACACACTAACAAATATAATGGCTTAGAGTGCCGTAAAAAGCAAACAGTTTGTTTTACAGCTGCTGATGCCGTTAATGAGAACGAATTTTTGTCAACTACTAAATATTCGAATATGCAATGTTCAATAAAGTTATTTAAGAAATACAAGAGAAATGTTCTAAACAAAAATGGATTAGAATGAATTTCACTGTAATCAGTTGCAAAAGAAAGGTGAGTGAGATGTAGTAATGCCATTGGATGTATAGAGGTCACATGACTAAAAAGTGAAAGAAATTACTATCAATTCGTGACGTATGTCTCATCTACGTTTGAAAGCATGTAGTTACTTGTTGAGTTCGACGCTATTTATTTTAATATCTTCTTCCTGCGTCACTAATATGATTCTCTGTATTCGGATGGTGATGGTTTATATTAAAATTCTTTCTGTTATTTATTATTAATGTTAATCAAAAAATTATATAAATTATACGCTTTGAAGTCATTTGAATTCATTGAAGGTCCTTTATTAGACACGTAAAACGTAAAAGCTTATTATTTGAAAACTCCGTATATTATTCGGATCTTCTATTTAAATAGCCATGTAAGTGTCTGAACGTTGCAATGAACTTGAATTCAGTAGTGGAGAATTTTTTTAATGATGCTTATGAATTAATTACAAAGTCCTGTACCTTTCCAACCATCCACTTCTCTCGCATTTGACTGTACTTATATATGATAAAATAAAACAATCACGTATATGCATTCTTAGTGATCTTTCTCGTTGTGGTACTACCAGTCTTAGAAAATATGTCTGGTATGTCTGTATTATGATACAACATTTTTTTATAGACAGGATAATGTCATCATTTTCCATGTTTATGTTGATTTTACGATAATATGCCTTAAAATATTTATTGTCGATGCTTCAGTCCAATATTTAGCTTCATTTTCTCACGTTGTGTTATGGCCTTTGCATTCTACATTTTGTAAATTTGACAAGAAATCGAATTTTCCATTTTCATTCGAAAATACGAATATGTGCCTTGGACTACAGTGGCTTGAAATAGCCAAAAATATTTAAAGTGGCTACTTATATCCAAGTACCTGTCTATCAACTGTATAGATCTCGTTGTAAATGAAACAACAAATAGGTACATCTTCAAGAAACTGAAAAAAAGTCAAAAAAGATTATCCCCAATTAAGTATTTTTTATATTAGATCCTGAATATTATTATTATTTATTATTATTATTTTTTAATTATTGTTCATCAAACATCAAAATGATAAAATGTATTTGACTGTCCCAGTTGGAAGAATGCGAACATTATATTTTAGATACGATTGAAACATAGGTAATCCTGAAAAAGAAAAGAAATAAACCATGATGTAAAATTATGTTGTAAGCATTGATAAACAGAGTTCACCATAAAAGATGCTCCAATTTAAGCTATACCTACTAAACTTATATTTATTATTTATATCCAACAAAAATTTAGAGATACAAGCAGTTTTAGTCTTTTTTTTTAATGAGAAATCAAAACTAAAGTTACATTTCTACAAAGTTTAGAGAAAAAAACTATGATAACGCACTAGTTAAATTATCTTCATCAAGACCCTCTGATCCAAATACGGTAAATTTTTGTCTTTTAAATTTAAGACAACTACGAATTTTGAATTCTTACATTCACATCTCTAATATACAGGGTGTTTATTAAACATACAGAAAAAAATTCAAGGTGTTATTCCCTGGACTATTCTAAGAATATTTTGTGCTTTGATAATTTTTGAAAAGCCTCTTTGTTCCGAAGATACACGTCGAGAAAAATTTTCGACAAAACCGATTTTGATATTTCTGAAAATATTAATGTAGTCGAAATAAGTATGGCATATAAGCATATGGCATATGGCCCATATGGCATATGGGTATAAGTATGGTAAACACTGGGTTTACCTAGTATATATTTTTTTCGAAAAATTGAAAATACTTTGAATGTAAGTAATGGGATTTGAAATATTCTTAGGGACTATTGTTGTACCCATACCACATACAACTTCTTCCTGCTGGGTCAAATTCCTCAACTACTGACGGTGATTCTTTTTACCGATGAAGCGAACTTCTCAAGAAATGCAATAAGGATGCGTGGGCTGAAGAAAATCCACATGAGGTAGTTAAAGATCGTTTTCAACATCATTTCTCGTTGAATGTTTTGGTTGGAATTGTGGGTGACTCTATTTCTACCAGGAAGACTTATCGGCGAGGTGTATCGCAATTTTTTGGAACAAACGCTACCTTAGTTTCTGGAGGATGTACCATTGTCAACAAGAAATGCAATGTGGTTTATGCACGAACAGTAACATACTAAGATCGCTGGATTGGTCGAGGTGGACCTCACTTATGGCCTGTTTGTTCCCCGGACTTAAACCCCTTGGAGGCTTATTTCCTATGGGGCCATCTAAAGTCATTAGTTTATACTATTCCAGTGGAAAACATGGAAGATTTAAAAAATCGGATAATTGCTGGGTGTAACTCAATAAGAAATGACCCTGGTGTTTTTTAAAGAGTTCCGCAGTCAATGAAGAGAATATTGGATTCTTGGATCCTAGCTGGAGGTAGTCATTTTCAACAGTTCTTGTAGATTAAGGAAACCTTACATGTAATTTTCGGTAATAAAATGTTATTGTTGCAAATTTTTCTCGCCCTGTATCTTCGGAACAAAGCGGCTTTTCAAAAATCATCAAAGCACAAAATATTCTTCGAATAATCCCTTGAATTTTTTCTATATGTTTAATAAACACCCTGTATATTAGAGACGTGAATGTAAGAATTGAATATGTTAATTGATATCATACTTATTTATATCTTTTTACGATATTGTCTGAAATTAGTAGTTGTCTTAAATTTAAAAGACAAAAATTGACCGCATTTGGGTCAGAGGGGCTTGATGAAGACAATTTAACTAGTAAATTATCATAGTTTTTCTCTTTAAAACTTTGTAGAAATGTAATTTTAGTTTTGATTGAAAATCATCAAAAGGCACAATATTCTTCGAATAGTTCAGGGAGTAACCCCTTGAATTTTTGCCGTATATAAGAAAAAGAAAACTGAATTTGAGATCCACTTGATCATTGAGCGAGACAATACCATTTATATAGAAGACGAAATATCTAGGCATTGTCCTGGATATGACAGCGTAAGTCCTAAACAACTACTGGCTATATATGATGGTCATCAGACCTATGATAACATACGGTTCGATAGATTGGTGGTCTAAGTCTTCAAATGACAATCAAAACCAAACTCTCTGGTTTATAGAGTACAGTGTCTCTGATGATATCTGGAGAAATTAGTTCCACACCTTTAGCTGACCTGGATTTAGCACCTCTCCATATTGAAGAGAGAAATCAGGTGAGCAAATATACATATTAAGGTAAACGGCTATTAATATACCGAAGTACACATAAGATTGCTGAAGAATATGGGAAACTATAACAACTGCCTTTTAATATTTTCCTTCCTGGGATGAATGAGATTGGAATAGAATTGACCTTTTGAAGGTCGATAGCTGTTGGTGTATAGCAGTAGTCGAAGCTATATCAAGAATAGCTTTTGGCTCTGTGAAGTTCAAGCAAGCATCTTTTCTCGTTTCTCTGAAGATCTCAATGACGAACCAATGGAATGCAACTCCAAATCCCTCTGAAGTGATGCTAAATCAACCCTCCTTACTTCGCTGGAGAAACAGTTGACAAAAATTGCCGAGATTACTTGAAAAAGAGAGCTAAATACTTGTGGAGCTAATCACCGGAGAACGTTAGTTTGCCTATATACTGGGCATTGCCGATCAAGATATTACCTACACAAGCTGGGCTTGGTTAGAGAGGTTCAGTGCTGGGTGTGTTTGGAGTAGAGGAAGCTACAGAACCCATACTGTATTCGACAAAGTACAGCTTTTGCTGAAAAAATTGGGTAAAACTCATCACGACAGAATTAGCTTTACTAGGAAGCTAAACCTGTTGGATGAAATATAAATTAAAAGTGATCAACAACAAACCACATGGTGGAGGACTAGTTTTTTAACTCACAAGGAACCTAATCTAATATAAAGCGGTACATAGCCTCAAAAAAGTTATACTCATAAAATGTTAAAGGAAAATAATGAACATAAAACAGATCAAGTGTGTGTAAAGATTTCACATCAAGTCCACACTGATGCGAACATTGCAAACACTTAGGGCCAAATTCAGAGACTTCCCTAAATCTATATTAACCTTTCACTCATCTCAAACTTATGCTTCACTCAACTTAGGGTGCCCTCATGTCATTCTCAATTCTGGTATTCAGACATGTGTTTTATATACATTTCTCACTAACTTGAGTGTGCATCAAACCACAAATTACTAGATAAGGAAACAGTAAAGTTGGCTACTCAAATATCACCAAAAATATGTCATCAGTGGAAACCTAATGTCACAGTATTTCTTTATTTTGAATTTGAATAACTGATGGTGAAAATATAAATAAGTTACATTTAAATAATAAATAATGAAAATCAAAAGGTCTAATTAATTATCCAAGTAAAAACGATCCTCATATATTCCAAGTAATAATTAGTTAGTAGTTAGTAATATTTAGTTCATTTTCCCTACTATATACTTCTTATAGATTAGAATGAGTGACAAGCAATCATTTATGAGGTGTGAGAAATAATTTTAAAAAAATAATTATAATTTATATAGCGTTCACTTATAGAATATCCTTTATTGAATACCTGGACTTAATTATTTGTAAAATATACTGCTAGAATATTACGAAACCACAAAATTAATAAATTAGGAACATATAAGCACACGTCAGACACCACTAATATGTCACTAACCTAGCACTCATTTGTGAGGGCAATTTGAGTGAATTACGATTTAAGTGACTCATTGAATTAGAATTGTTTATGAATACGATTAGGGTGAGTTTAGTATGAGATAAGTGTGGCGGAACTTTAGTGAGATCTATTAATTTGGGCCTTAATAATGTTCGCTAATCAAATTAGCGAACATTGCCCGCGAACAATCTAGCACGTTAATTAACATGAGACATTCAGTAAAAATAAATAGACATATTACCAGCATAGAGTACCTAAGTACGTCAATAATTTATTCAAATAAGGAAATTTATGGCGTGACCATGACATAATACTTACTCTGCAAGTGATTACTTATGTGAAATCAGCAACTGCCACATATTTTAAACGATCAAATGACAAGTCCTACACAAGCTAGCTGGTTGAAAATTTCTGATGTTCGTTGAACAGTTCTGAAAAATATATCAAGATGTTGTGTAATGATCTCATTTCGTATGCTGCCGTAGAAGTGTTAATTTATCAAAAAGCAAAGAAAATAAGGTAGGTACACAGGAATGTTTTATTGATCAAAGAAGTAGCTGTTATTTTTAAGACTATCTAATTTCGATGGGAAATTCAATTCTCCAAATAATTTTTCCTGTGAATTATAGCGAAATTTTGCTTCGTTTTCGAGCTACAATTAAAAAACTGAAAGGGGTGTATTTTTACCCCTATCTCCAATTTCCACCCTCTAATTTAATAGCACTCCGCGGTTTTTTCATCTAAAATGACCCTTTGAACGATTCATGCAATAAAATTGCTTGAACGTCATAGTTCCTTTTAACCATGTATTTTTTTGGATATAATCAATAGCCTATAAGGAAAAACTTCAAATAAATAATTAAGTTAAATAAATATTCGTGATTTTTTTGCCCCACTCAAAGATAAAGGGTTCTAAAATTATCAGTGACATTAGCTTTGTGATATTTAAATCCTTAGATTCTCCTACATTATTTCAGTTCTCCTGAAGTAGCACATACAAAGGTCAGTTTTAAAATTCACCGGCTACGCGAAGTATTACTGAATGTATCATTTATTCTATATTTAAAAGAAATTTGAATGGAATTTGTTACGCACATACTTGATAAAACGTGAGGACAATAAATTAGGACTTAAGGCTTCGAATACACCAGACATCGAACGGTGTTGTGACCCAATTTTTATTTACAATTGAAATTTTGCCAACACGGTTGTTTAAAGGTACAGGGTGGTATCGGTCGCATCTCACTCCGTTATCATACAACAAATATAAATAAAAAAAATAGGTGAAGTGTTTATCGACATTAGAAATGAGGCAGATCTATGCTAATGCAGGTACCCACTTTTTGATACCCATTCGAAAGTGAAATCAATTCTTACGAATATTCTTTCGAGTTTACTAGATATGTGAAATAGTCCATATTCATTTCTCAGTAAAGGACTAGTTTCTAGCATAAAAAACTCCAAAATGTTATAAATTAGAAATGAATAAATAGATCATCTCAACTTGATGTTCCAGTTTGATATTTTTCAAAGTATAGAATTTTATGGCGATATTTGAGCAAAATAATATTCTCAACATAACATTTCAAAATGCAGAAATAAATTAAGTCAAAGTCTTATGTGAGAGCTAATAATATCCAAACAAAAATTTTTGAATGTACAAGGGGCTCTTACATACAATTTTGTAAAAAAAAAAATCAAAAAAGGCAGTTTTAAAATGATTTAGAAATAGAGTTCTGCACGACATTGGAACTGGTCCACTGTAAAACCTGACCTTGCCCGAGGCCAAGCATGCAGTCGGCGATCGGCACGGCGGCAAAGTGTAATAAAAAATTAACGGACAAAAAATTCTACGAACTAACACCATAACATAAATGCTTCACCATAACACAAATGTTGTCTTGCTTCACCAATCCACAATATCTATCACACTCCGAGTCGCCATTTTTGACACTTGAAAAAGTAATGTAAACACTATCGCAGAAACGAATACTAAAATCGGATTTTAGTATTCGTCGTGGAGAGAGACCGCATTGCGAACAACGCAACGAATGACTCTAAAGACTATAGTAGTCCAGCAATATAAGGGTTGTAAGTACTACAACTTCAATAATTTTTTTCTCCCAAAACTACATATAAGGATTTTCCTGCCTCCTTGCCATTCTTCTTATTTCCGAAATTAAAATCAGTGCTGAAAGGACGTCGTTTTCAGATTATTGATGACAACAAACCAAATTCGTCACATACTTTAAAGGCCATTGCGAATGAAGCTATCCAGGACTGCTTCACTAAATGGAAACAGCGCTGGTAAAAGTGTGTAAATAAAGAAGGAGACTACTTTGAAAGAGACAACGACCCATAATGAATAAAATTAATAATAAAGTTTAAAATTATAAAGTTCAATTATTTTC
Organism: Anoplophora glabripennis; assembly: GCF_000390285.2. Taxonomy (NCBI): domain Eukaryota; kingdom Metazoa; phylum Arthropoda; class Insecta; order Coleoptera; family Cerambycidae; genus Anoplophora; species Anoplophora glabripennis. The sequence goes on along the minus strand of NW_019416210.1, from coordinate 673,103 downwards.
TGAACGGACCTTGTATCTATAGGTTTTCATATCTACAGGATGTAACCTAAGTACTTTAAAATATTTAAGTGGGGTATTCTAAGAAAAAAAGTTGCGATTTTTTTAAATAACTTTTGCGAAAGATACATTTTTCGCACAAAATTTGGTAACCGGGGGTTTTTTGAGGTGAGAAATTATAATTTGGTATTAATTGTAGTGCAGCTCTTAAAGAGCACTACGTACGCTATCATTATTAATTTTAATTCTCCATAATTCTTTTAACAGAAGACTTCTGCGATTTTTTATGAATAAACCATATTCCTACACCTTTTTAAGCAAAAAAGGTACATTTCCTTAACAACGCGAAAAACCCCCGTTTTCGAGAAATTTGCAAATTTCTGCAAAGATACAATTTGCTGAGTCCCTTAGGCGTTAAATGGAGTTGGTGAGAATTTTATGTTCAAAAGTAGGCTATGCGCTTGTTTACTACGTATCCAAATAAAAATTTGTTATGTTAAACTTATTCAGTGGGAAGCGGTTGTAATAAAGATTTTCTTTAATTTTAATTTTAACACCCTGTATCTCAGAAACGAAGCATTTCCGGACAAAAGTTTATAAAGTGTGTCCCACCGGGAACTGCGTCGATCGATATGTAGGAAAATACTGCTCCAAAAAATTTGAAAATTTGGCTACATGGCAATGTCTCTGGGGCGAACACAACTAAAATATCTAGAACTCTCCAGCACTTCCGATTATACTTCGTTATTTTAAATGGGACACCCTATATATTATTGCATTTTTGAATTCTACGTGAAATTTGAGGGTCACTTTATTAAATATTCCGTATACCTAGGAGTTATAGATTTTGAGATATTAATTTTTAAAGAAAAAATTTGACAGATGCAAGGTTCTGCGAAGATGCTAGTAATTCTTTTCAGGAGCATGATATCAAGCGGATTTTTGGTACCTGTAAAGGGCATAGGTAACGATAAATTAAAGTATACCAACAAATTAAAACATTTAATACTAGGTGTTTCATTTTTGCTGTTACATTTTGATAACTTCAAACCGCTATAACCCTGTTAATTTAAATAGAACACCATATATTTCTCTCTGTCGTATGCAGATTGAAATTTCCTTTCAAGCCATATGAGGATTATTAGGGTTGCCGTTACTACTTTTAGAGATATTTGCAATTTTCAATTTTTTGGGCAGTTTTTCTCGTATCAGACCTGTTGTCAAATTGGCCATGACCAGAAACACTCCAAAAACAACTGAAATAACATGATATTTGTCAACTTAAATTATTGTTGTGTCTGAATAGTTTTGTCGAAAATTTAAATAAAAATGCCTGGGGATCGTTTAAATTATACTTATGGAGATTATTTTAATTTGTTTGTTATTTATGGAAAATGTGACAAAGTAATTTCAAGAACATGTAGAGAATCTGCTTCTTTTTTCCATAAATAATAAACAAATTAAAATAATCCTCATAAGTATAATTTAAACGATACCCAGGCATTTTTATTTAAAGTTTCAGCAAAAACTATTGCAGATATAACAATAATTTGACAACTAACAAATGTCAAATTATATTAATTGTTTTGGAGTGTTTCTGGTCATGGCCTATTTGACAACAGGTCTGATAAAAGCAAAAGTGTCCAAAAAATAGAAAATTAACGAATTGTTTTACATTTTTTTTATATAAAAGTTTATTTGATGCAGATTTAGGGAAAATTATTGCGAATGTCATCATCCCCTATTTTGGGGGTGGAAATGAAGGGTGAATAGGTGAAAAAAGTGAAAATCGATTTTCTTCGTTCAAAAATCTCATATCTTCGATAAATACAGTGAAATTAAGACACATTATGGTGAAATCAATGCTCAATTGAAACAAGTTATGGAAAAATTAATGAAAATATTTTCATCCCTATTTTAGGGGTGGAAGTGAGAGGCGAGGGTGTGGAAAAATGAAAATTAAAGAAAATATGCATAAAAGGTTTTTGTTGTCGCTGTATTTCAATTCTCTGATCTTAAATAACATGGTAGACCATTTTCTTATCATCTGTAAATTTCAGGGTGATTTTTCATTATCCCTTACTTAAGGGAAATGGCAATTTGGGGTTAGGGGTGGAATGTAAAAAGTCAAAGAAGGTATTTGTTGAGGGTTTTTGTGGTCCCCAGATACGTATTTTTTCGTTGTCAAACTTTAAGTGTAGCTTTTTATTAGTCCGTGCTTTAAGGGTAGGAATAAGGGGTGAAGAGATTTTTTTGTTGATTTTTGATACTTCATATCCTCACTTCTTATTTCTACCCCTGAATAACAATGAAAATAAATAAATTTTTACATCAATTGGTTAGCTTACTGTAAGAAAATGCGTATGCTTACAGTAAGCAAACATTCATTTCTGTGTCAAAACGCAGTTTCTCTTATAACAAGGCAATAAAATTATAGCTCTGAACACAATATATTGTACACGTATTGTTTTTATAATTTCTATGTATATATATTTAAGTTCAGCAAATTGAAAGACTGGTAATATTTCAGATGAATTTTATTATTCAGTCCCCCAGCATTCAGTTCTTCCCGTAAATCAAGGGATAATAAAAACAGCTCCTAAAAGGAGTTTTTTGTTTTAGTGATGCTACCACCCCTAAAATAGGGATGAAAATATTTTCATTAATTTTTCCTTAACTTGTTTCAATTGAGCATTGATCCCACCAAAATGTGTCTTAATTTCAGTATATTTATCGAAGATATAAGATTTTTGAACGAAGAAAATCGATTTTCACTTTTTTCACGTATTCACCCTTCATTTCCACCCCCAAAATAAGGGATGATGACATTCGCAATAATTTTCCCTAAATCTGCATCAAATAAGCTTTAATTTAAAAAAAAATGTAAAACGATTCGTTAATTCTTCTTCGAGATTTTTGATTTTGACAAAAAAATGCCGTTTGACCCACAGTATGCCCTTTATAGGTACCAAAAATCCACTTGATGTCACGGTCCTGAAAAGAGTTACTAGCATCTCCGTGGACTCTTGCATCTGTCAATTTTTTTATTTTAAAATTAATATCTCAAAATCTATAACTCCTATGTATAGGGAATACCTGTATTTAATGTAGACCCTCATGCAATAGGGTGTCCCATTTAGAATAACTAAGTTGATGTTGACTTCCGGTATAACCGGAAGTGCTGAAGAGTTCTAGACATTTTAGTTGTGTTTGCCCCAGGGACATTGCCATGTTGCCAAATTTTCAAATTTTTCGGAGCAGTACTTTCCTAGATATCGATCGACGCAGTTCCCGGTGGGACACCCTGTATAAACTTTTTTCCTTAGAATTAACTCAGGAATACCCCACATAAATATTTTGACGTACTTAGGTTATACACTACACCCTGTATATTCATTGTTTTGGGAGTGAAGACGTTGGATTTGATAATATATAATTCATAATCATAACCAGAGCTGATATTTTGCTTAAAATTCAACTTAAACAAAATGGAGAATTGTTTATGCCATTATTTCGTAAGTAGTTCATACAAACCTTGTGTTTAAGGTTACAATGGTATAGGAACCTACTATCTGCTTCCTGTAATAAAGTTTAATATAGTTATGGAAGCTAACAATATAAGGTTGTGGTTACATTACACCCATGATGAATGCAGTATCACTGTTTAACTAGTTTATATTATCTAATTTATGTACGGATGGAAATTTTGTAATTGTTATTATACGACCTATTATCAATAGTGCAATAAAAAAACCGCTAATCATATATTTATTAAATTCCATTCAAATAAAGGTCTAAAAATAGTATGTGGGTTCCGTTCCTTGAAACAATACGTCATAAAGTTAAGTAAAAATGTTTGGTGTTTCATCGGGCATTCCTGTTTATTGGAAAATAATAGCAGTGTTATCGTTATAGGCATGCTTTCATAACTTTCAAAATGTTAACAATCATACTTTTAACATGGAAAACATATTGAATTTTATTATGTGTAGTTTTAGTATACGATTCTACACGATACAGACAATTCATCAATATTATTTATTTGTTTATTGCCCTTCACATTTTTTTATATTTGAAACCCCTTAACCTCTCCTAACTCCTATGACACTGAGTTCAAATTTTATATGAACTAGGTACAATGAGGATTGTACCAAATTTGAAGTCTTATTACCTTTTGTTTTTGTTTTTTTTTAGCTACCAGAGGATCTTATGTGTAACATATTTAATATCTCCGCTACTCCGCAATCTGTGTCGCATCTGAGAAACCGTAATAAAAAAATAAACATCGTAAAACGCGCAAACAACATCGTTGCAGCAAGGTTTGTTTGTTGCAAACAAAAATTTAACAAACCTTTATTATGTACAGCAAAAATATATTTAGCAACTTACGGATCCTGTATAGGGATTATAGTACGGTAGCATTTCAAGAATATTACTGCTGGAAGTAATGAATAAATTCATTTTTAGGTCAAAAATTAAAAGAACATTTGGTGACATCATAAAATATTCATCATTTGTAAAGTATACTTGTTTCATAAATGGTGTTATTTGTGCTTCTCTTCCATCAATGTTTTTGTGATCACGTCCATTTCATTACCTAATTGTAATCGAACGAGGAATGAGCGATGTCATACATATTTCATCGATTACTTGTAATAAAAATGATCTTACATTAAAAATAAAATAAGTACAGAGTACGAACTACATCAAATACGTAAAAGTGTTTAGTATGACTCATCATATATCCACTTACTAATATCAACTTTAACCTTTTTCATGCTTGACAAATAAATAGTTTTATTAAAAAAAAGCTGTTTTTGATATTTAATAAAACACAAAAAAATGCTTTTAATCATTAATTTTATAGTAAACTAACACGGCAAACAATAAATCTAAACAAGATAATAAGAAAGAAAGAAAGAAAATTTAAACATATAATTTCTTCACATCCCCATTTTTATTAATGTTTGCCTTTCTTTAACATAAAATTTGTTGTAAAACAGAGTCAGATATCGACAAAATGTAAGGCATTTTTTTTGTTCCCATTGGCAATTATTATTTTGTACAGGACCGTACTATTTTTTTTTTTATAAAATAGTCGACTGAGTTTCCCATATTTCCACCATTGATTGCGCAAAAGTCTTGATATAACAGTATTTTACGGAAACTTAACCCAATTTAACGTACACCAAATTTAGTTCAAGTACCTACCTCTATTATTTCAGAAGATAGGTATTTACAGTAAATGATTTTTTTTAACTATTAATACCCTGCATCTTGAAAACGGTTGAGATTTCGAAATAAGTTTATAACAAAGTACCATTATTTTTCGTTGTACTGTCTGCTCCCGACGTCTCGTAGATTAACACTGTAACACTCTGTATCAGGGTGTCCCTAAAATGCATGTACCAGCGAGCCACCCTAGATTCTTAAGATCAAACTACGACGATTTACGCTAATTTACCTATATGCAAAAATGCACTGTAAAGCTACGGTCTATCTACTGCGGAGTCCGTACGCGCAAAACGTATTGCTCAGTGCGCATGCGGATTCCGCATTAAAGGTGGTCTATTTGCAATACGTATTCCGCGTTTGTTTATTATTTTCTGTTTTTTATTTTAGACAGGGTTTTAGTGTGTAGTACTGAATAACTTGTGTTAAGAATTTGTGTACTAAGCTATGGCAAAAAGAAATAATGCAATTTTAGCTTTGCTCCTTGAAGGAGAGATGATTTATTATCAATGCGAGATGAAAGAAGTGACCACCAGAGTTTATTTAAGAAATAAAAAATCGGAGGCTCTTTTAAAATTGTTATAGAAAAACATTTAAAAAAACAATAGCGTTATATAGCGCAGAATATCGTGCCACATTATCAATTAAAATTTCATCCTGCTCTTTTGAAAATATACAATAATTTTTTGTTTTTTCATTTGTCATAGTTGCTTCTTTACAGTATTCTAATATAATTTACGTGCACCACCACAATATTTGCTTAGAAACTGCTGCGGAAAAGTCGACGAAGTTGCCCCGAGACCAACTGCGACTCACATACGCGACGGATGACTTTTTACGCATGCGGAGTGCGCAGATTCCGCAGTAGATAGACCGTAGCTTAAGGGTTCTAGGGGTGCCAAAGCTTTTGAACAGATATCAATAATAATAACACAGGCCGACAAAAATAAATTGTGTGTTTTTGAGACGTGATCTTTAATCTTTAGTAAAATTTTCCGCTAAATTCGAAAATGATTAAAAAAAAAATTGTGACGTGTGAATTCCCTCCCACACCCTCAGTTCCCCTCAAAAATTAAAATTAAAAAAATCCAAACCAGCTATATCCAACCCACCTATCTTTGGTAAAATTTTCCGTTGAATCCGAAAATGATAAAAAGAACATTTTCTGACGTATGGATTCTGAATGAACTGAAATTTTGTTATGTGGAGTTTCTGGGGATGCTAAATGCTCTGGACTTATTAATTTTTGGCTGCATCATTTTTGAGGTTAATATTTTTGCCCCTTGTCACTTGCTGTTATGACAAATTTTATACTAAACAAAAAAGATGCTCTTGTAAGAAGTGCTAAAATTTGCCAGTTTTCAAGAAAAACCAGGCATAGTGCGCCAAAATCCAGCAGCTAGTGTCCCAAATGATTGTTATTTACTTCAAGTAGGCTTGTGTCAAATGTGTCAAATGAACGTGTTATGTGCATTATCAGAACAAGTATTTATTTTAATTCGTGAAATTTTAACTTGCTACGGTATGAATGACGGTAAATAACACAGCCCCATACAAAAAAATAGTGGCAGGTCCGAAAGACAAGACCATGGTATCCAAATGGTTTTGGGGTCCCTGAATCCGAATCCGGTGTCCGTTTGACACGAATAGCTCTGGTTTAAGGTCAGTTCAATGTCAAATATAGAAAATCAATTGCCAACAAACTAAACCTATGTATCTATACGTTTTTTTGGTCGCTGAATCCGAATCCGGTGTCCGTTTGACGCGTTTAGGTTTGGTTTAAGGTCAGTTCTAGGTCAAATATAGAAAATCAATTGTCAACAAGCTAAACCTATATATCTACACGTTTTTGGGATCGCCGAATCCGAATCCGGTGTCGGTTTGACGCCATTAGCTCTGGTTTAAGGTCAGTTCAAGATCAAATGTAGAAAATCAATTGTCAATAAACTAAACCTATGTATCTATACGTTTTTGGGGTCGCCGATTCCAAATCCGGTATCCGTTTGACGCGATTAGCTCTGGTTGAAGGTCAGTTCAAGGTCAAATATAGAAAATCAATTGTCAACAAACTAAACCTACGGACTGTAGGGGCCGGGCAGGATGGTTAGTTTCACAAAAATAAAAACTATTTGTTTCAATCTTCAAAGTTGTATTTTTCTCACCTTAAACTTAACATGTGTCTTAACCTCATCAAAACGAATCTCTTCTTCCTCCTCTTTCTTCCCCCACTTCCCTAACTCACAGTTCTGCCAACCTCGCTACTAATAACAATGGGCGGCAAATTTAAGTTCATAATAAAATGCCTACAGTTCGGCCAACCTGACAGATGGCCGTCCTCGGCCATAAATACATAAGTTACATAATCATAATGGCATAAATTCACATTTTCTTAATATAAATATGTCTTAACTTTCATAACAATTTGAGTACACTTAAACACTAAAATGTATTAAACATAATGGACATAATACTCTGAACAACATAAACCAAGTACACATAAACTGAAGTCGCTAAGTTGAGGAATACAGACAAGCTCGTCATAAGAGGGGGCAACTAATCACGCGTCCAATATTTCATCTGGTCAGGACCTACTACCGTAGAGAACGGTATCTGAGTTAACTGAAAACCGTCCACATCTTCTACAAGATATCGATCATGATCTAACACTTCTTTGATGGTATAAGGCCCTTTGAACTTGGGTATTAATTTTTTGTTTACCCCAGGTGTAACATCTACATTTCTAATAACTACAGTGTCACCTATTTTATATGTATTTGCTGGTTTGTGCTTTTTGTTATAATAAATTTCATTAGAAGCTTGATTCTTTACAATATTTTGTGCAGCAGTTTCCCTAACTTGTTCTAAATTCCGTTCCTCATTTTCAAATGTTTCTAAGATATATTTAATTCTATCGTTAATTTCTCCTAATTGATTAATTCCGAACAAAAGTTTACTTGGCGTTTCATTGGTAGATCTACAAACCGTGTTATTTGTAGCAAATTCAACCTCATGGAGGACTTGATCCCATTTATTGGGAGTACTTGACAGCTTAGCTAACATTGGGGTAAGGACACGATTAAATCGTTCTACTTGACCGTTAGCGTGAGGAGTACCGGTTGCAATTAATACATGTGTTATTAATTCTTCATCCGCAAAATTTTTAAATAAGCCCGAAGTAAAACAAGATCCTCTATCAGAGATTAATCGTCTTGGTTTACTATAAGTTCTGAAATAATTTTTAAGATGTTTAATAACTTCCTCCGATTTAGTGGATTTACAAGCATTTAACTTTACAAATTTTGTAAATGAGTCAATTACTACTAAAATGTGTTTGTAACCTTTTCCAGTTTTTTCTAACGGTCCATAATGATCAATATGTAATGTCTGGAATGGTAGATTACCCTTAGGTATACTGTGAAGATACCCTTCTACTTTGCCAGTCAATGGTGAATATTCAATGCATTTCAGACAATTAGCAATATAATTTTTCACTTTTTCTCTAAGTTTCGGGAACCAATATACCTTTGTAATATTATCTACTACTTTATCGATACCGACGTGGCCTAAATCGTCATGACAGGAACGTATTACGTTATTTTCCATAGAGAGGGGAACATAGAATAACAATTTATTATTTTTATCCTTTCGGTACACAAGACCATCTCGTAACTCATAAAATTTATCTTCAGATTTACACAACCGATCTCTTAAATTGCAAATTTCTTGGTCTTGATCTTGTTTAATCGATAACACTCTATCAAAGCTATTTGATTCTAATATTAATATACTATGACACCTACTTAATGCATCTACGTGAGACATTCTTTTGTTAGAACGATGTTCTACTTCATAATCATAATTCTGCAGAAACATTGCCCATCTAGATATTCTGGGATTGACATTCTGTTTACTTAGAGTAAGACGTAAACTATCACAATCTGTTAATATTTTAAACTTAATGCCGAATAAATAAATGTGAAACCTCTTAATTGCATAGATAATAGAAAGACATTCTAATTCAAAACTATGGTACTTCGATTCTGCAGGAGTTGTACGATGACTAAAATATGATACAGGTTGAAATTTTCCATTAATTTGTTTCTGCATGAGTATTGCGCCAAATCCACTACTACTTGCATCACAGTGCAATTCAGTTTCTAGATTCGGAGAGTAAATAGCTAAAATTGGGTGAGACGCTAAGTAAGACTTTAATTTTTCAAAAGAATTAAATTCTTCTTGTTCAAATTTAAATTTAACATTTCTTTTAATAAGTTCATAAAGTGGCTTAGCAATAATTGAAAAATTTGGTATAAACCTTCTGAAGTAGCTAGCGAAACTAACAAATCGGTGTACCTCCTTTGTAGAACGGGGTACCGGATAATTTAATACAGACTCTATATTTGAGACACTTGGTCTGATTCCATCTTTATTTATACGATATCCTAAATAAGTTATCTCTTGATATAAGAACGAACATTTATCTAATCGAAATTTTAACTGATGAGCTGAAGCGAGCTGAAAAACCTCTTTTAAAATATTAATATGTTCATCAATAGTCTTCGTCGCAATAAGTATATCATCTAAGTATAATAGTATTTTATTATCATATATTAGTTTTTTGAAAATTTCATGGGTATAACGAGCAAAAACACGCGGTGCATTGGTAAGACCAAATGGGATATAGCAATATTCATATTGACCTAATGGTGTTACAAATGAAGTATACCTAATGGATGCTTCTGCCATTTGCACATGGTGAAATCCATTTTTTAAGTCGAGGCTACTAAAAAACTTTTTGTCTTTTAACCGATCTAAATGGTCGTCAATTAGCGGAGTAGGAAAGTTATCTTTAATTGTAATCTTGTTTAATTCTCTAAAATCTATACATAACCTAAGATCACCACTCTTCTTTTGTGTTAACACAATAGGGCTGGCATAAGGGGAATTACTTGGTCTTATAATTTTTTCTTTTAATAGATTATCTAAAATGATTTTTAGTTTTTCTTTTTCCGAGAAAGAAATGCGTCGGGGTCTGAAATTAATTGGTTGATGATGTTTTAAATTAATTTCCATTTGGAAGTCTAAGGGGCAGTCAGTTTTACCAAAGTTCAAAGTATAATCATCATAAAGATCTGTTATTTTGTTTTTGATTTCATAGGACATATGTGGACAGATATTTAGTTCTTTTGACACACTAGTTGGTTCCTCCAGGTAAGAAATATGCATTATTTGATTAATAAAATGTATGCCTTCAACATTAGCCACTTCAGTGCTTAAATCAGTTATATGAATTTCAATGGTGTTACCTAGAATGACTGTTATATTTGGATTTGATATAAAGTCCCTACCTAACAAAGAAGCGTATGACATAGTGTTGTCCGGAACTACATAAAATTTCACATTAAGTTCAATATTGTTTACAGTAATATTTTTCTGAAAAATACCTAGCACGTTCAATCTGACACCATTAACGCCACTGAAATTATGGTTTTGACAAGCTGAATCGAACATAATTAACTCGTCAGGTACATACTTAGATTTTATAAGACTAATAGGTGAACCGCTATCTACTAATGATAAAATAACATATTTACAAGATTCAAATTCAGTTGATACAGTATATTCTATATTTACTACATACGGATTATCCACTTTTGGCTTCTCAATGAGAGTAACGGTCCCTGAAGTTGAATCAGCTGCTGTACTGGATACTTCTGGTTTCTTCCGTTTTTGAGGGCAGTCTTTATATTGATGTCCCATGGTACCACACTGATAACAAGATCCTTTCTGTCGGATGGGTTTCTGGCATTCGGAGATCTTGTGCCCTTCTCGATTACAATTGAAGCACTTTAGGACTCTCGTAGGTGGATTTGACGTTACGGTGTGCTGTGATGGGTTTCGTGTCGTCGTCGGTGCACTCCTAAATGTAGACTCATCCCGAATCACATTCCACATAGTGCTAAACAGATCTTCAAGACTATGGAATTGATTTGATAACATGCGTGCCTGATTTTGAAGTTGCTTATCGTCGAACCCATCTATAACGTAATGAATCATCTCTTTTTCGGGGACACCAGCATTGTTCCCTAATAAGACCTTTTCGTGAAAATAAGTTGCGAACTTCTCGTTTCTGCGCCACCTTCTCCTTTCCATGGTTTTTCTAAGAATAACAGGGTCAGACTCAACACTGTACATTTTCTTCATTTCGGCTTTCAACGTCTTCCAATCCATTACGACAAAGTCTACCTTGGACTGGTACCATTCTTTTGCTTGGGCTGTCAGTTTCCCCATCGCAATCAGTTGCATAATTTCATCGGACACTTTATAAGTTTGCTGAACTAATTCGACTCGTTCCAGCCAGATATTCACATTCTGATTTACGCCGGAGAATTCTGGCAAAAGGTCGGCAATTTCCTTATTGGAAAACGACCGGGAAGTATTGGAGTTGGCTGGATAGCTTGGCCCACCTGAAGTACTTCTCTGTTGTCGTTGTTCGTCGTAAATCATAATACTTCTCACCGTAGCTCGTATAAGATCTTCCATTGTTATATGGTTAACATTATCCTGGGCTTGAGTTTGAGGTGCTTGTATATGTGAGAAATTTTCACGTGGTTCATTCGCTTCATGTGCGTCGTTATTTTCCCCGTTAAAATCAAGATCATCAAAACGCTCCATGGCCGAATTCTTCTGGTAACCCCACACCTGAGACTGTAGGGGCCGGGCAGGATGGTTAGTTTCACAAAAATAAAAACTATTTGTTTCAATCTTCAAAGTTGTATTTTTCTCACCTTAAACTTAACATGTGTCTTAACCTCATCAAAACGAATCTCTTCTTCCTCCTCTTTCTCCCCCCACTTCCCAAACTCACAGTTCTGCCAACCTCGCTACTAATAACAATGGGCGGCAAATTTAAGTTCATAATAAAATGCCTACAGTACCTATACGTTTTTGGAGTGTTCGTTTGACTCGATCAGATCTGGTTTAAATTCAGTTCAAGGTCAAATGTAAAGCCATTTATGTTGTTCGTATTTGATCCTATCTTCAAAATATGGCACTCTTGTTTCAATGTGCGTTAGGTTTATAACATCCTTGTTTGAAGTGATTTATCCAACAATATCATTGTAGTAACCCAAGGAAAATTCTTCATCGTTTGAAAAATATTCCTTATTTCTTTACTGATGGTAAAAAGCTTTCACTTTTCCGGCTTGCTTAGTATTTTTTTAGCCATGATATTAGGAACTATGCTCTATTCTCTGCCAGGCCCAAATATCGAACATCATTTACTTTTTTTGTGATATTGTTCCTGTCTTTTTCACAACGTGATATGGAATATATTCGTCATCACTAGTATCACTAGCAATATCAGTGATAGTTTCATTACCACCCAAATTTCTCCCTTCTTTAATATATTGGTGAAACCTTTCTCTCTGCTCAAATCCAATCAAATTTTTCACTTAGATTTAAAACCAAAATATTTATATAAGTATCTTTCGTATGTTGATTGATCTATTTCTATTAGAAACTATTTAATATACCTGATCGCTTCAAACGGACATCAGATTTGGATTCAACGACCCCCCAAAACGTATAGATATGTAAGTTTACTTTATTTTCAATTGATTCTCCACATTTGACCCTGAACTGACCTCAACTCAGATCTGATTGAGTCAAACGGACATCAGATTCGGATTCTGCGACCCCAAAAACTTATAGATATGTAGATTTACTTTGTTGGCATAGGTTTAGGTTGTTAACAATTGATTTTCTACATTTGACCTTAAACTGACATTAAACCAGAGCTAATCGTGTCAAACGGACACCGGATTCGAATTCAGTGACCCCAAAACCATATGGATACCATGATCTTGTCTTTCGGATCTGCCACTTTTTTTTGTGGGGCTGTGTAATTACCTACATAATTATTCAAACTCAGAATTTACCGATATGTTGTTAAGTTTAGGCAAATGTTTAGGGAACAGTTTTGCTGCTGTAAGAAGATATTCGGAAAAATTTCCTGGTCGCAGATTACCAAATAGAAATACTTTTTTGGCCGTTGAAAGGCGATGCCGGGAGACTGGCTCGTTTAAGCCGAAAAAAGTAAAATCGGGACGACCAAGAACTACAAGGACTGCTGAAAAAGAGGAAAATATATTAATATGGTATTTCAGGACCCCTCAGTGAGTATCAGAAAATTATTACAAAGATCCAATGTGTCCTTGTGTGGTACTTGAGAAATTTTAATAGAGCAACAGTTACATCCATATCATTACACAAAAGTGCAAGAGTTATTTCCAATTGATTACGAGCTCCGAACAGATTTTTGTCAATTGCTGGAAGAAAGACAAAATGAAAATCCGAATTTTCTACGATCTATCCTTTTTATGGACAAAGCCACTTTCACTCGTTTAATACTCATAAAGAGCATCTGTGGGCTGAAGAAAATCCTAGGGCCAAAAAGGAATCCTATTTTCAACATTCATTTAAAGGAAATGTTTGGGTTGCCATGATGGGGAATCAGTTAATAGGATACCACATTTTGGATGGTAATTTAAATGAGACCAAGTATTTAGATTTTTTAAGAAATAGTCTGTTCGAAATTATTGAAGATGACATTCCATTATTAGCAAGACATAATTATTATTTCTTGCATGATGGCGCTCCACCACATTTTACTCTAGTATGCAGATACTGACTTCATGACAATTTTCCTGGGCGATGGATTGGTCGAGGTGCAGTTGCTTCAATTCACTGGCCTTCTAGGTCACCAGACCTTAATCCTCTTGATTATGTAGTTTGGAGCTATGCCAAACAAAAAGTATACGAAACGGCAGAACATCTGAGACAAAAGATTCTCGATGTTTTCAACCATCTAAAAGACGATTCAAAACCTTTAAAAATACATTGTTTTCATTGCAAAAAATAATTCGTTTTTGTATTCGTGAAAATGGAGGAAATTTCGAACACTTATTCTGATTTAACTTTCCTTAAATTTTAATTTTCTGTTAGTAATAATTAGTTATTGTTGTTTTCCTTTTTTCAATTGTATTCAGTATGTGTTAAACATTTCCAGAAATAAATTATTACTTCTTATCTTTACCATTAAAAGAATAATTTTGATTCTGAGTTTTATTAATGGAACTACTAGTAATAGTAACTAGGTGCCAAAGCCTACTTGAAATAAAAAACAACAATTTGGGATACTAGCTAATTGACTTTGGCGCACTATGCCTGGTTTCTTTCGGGCACATTTTAGCACTTGTTATAAGAGTAGCTTTTTTATTTAGAATAAAACTTGCCATAACAGCAAGTGACAAAAAGGGCAAAAAGATTAACCTCAAAAATGTTCCCGCGAAGTACTGCACTGAACACCCTGTATGATATAGCCAAAAATGTATAACTCCAGAGAATTTAGCATCCCCAGAAACCCCACATAACAAAATTTCAGTTTATTTGGTCCAATTTTGTGGAAGATGTCCTATCGCAAACGAAACTAGATTCTAAAAAATTATTTTTAACGCCCTGTTTCTTGAAAACGAAAAAAGATACGACCATGCTTTCCAGGAATAAATTGTAATATTTTTTGAAATTCTATCAGGCCGAAATTTATGCCAGTGTTTTTCAGAACACCCTGTATATGATTCCATATGACAGATGACTACTCCAGTTTAGATCCGACAAAGGTGTTAAAAAGAAGTTTAAAGGTGCTCATATTTTTTAATTCTTTCACATTTTTTAATATGAATCCAAGAGTTTTGTAGGCACTACTGACAATTTTTTGAACAAGAGGTGCAAAGGATAGTCTTGTCCAACTTGTAATCATAAACCAGCACACGAGACTTGCGATTATATTTTTTTTGTTTATTATTTGATTGTCATATTTTCTGGTTAAAGTTAGAACTTTTTTAAATAAACTCCGTCTCTTCCAAAATTTTGCTAACTTATACCGTTTAGTCGCGAAAATAAAATAAAATTCTTCGTACGCCACTGAAAACGGCTTTATTTTAGGGGGAGTGCCATGTTTATGAGATAAAGACAAATAGTCTGTTGTGCTGTGTAAAATTAACCAATGTTTCGAATCGCTGCTTCAACCTCTCATTCAAACGCATTGTGCTATGAGGGTACTTCTTTCATCAAGAACGGCAACAGGCAATTTTTGGATACCTGTTTCCTTCAAGTGCTATGCCGGAAACTCTCCGATCCGTCCTCGTAGTCGGAAAGGAAAGGCAAGGGTCGGAGAAGCGCTAGCGCTTTGCCACCGCACTATTTCATGCGGATTCCAAATAGGGCATAGTAAGTGTGGGTGGGGACAGTTTAAACAATGTACGTACGTACTACATGCTAAGCGCACTCCACAGGTAGATATACCAGGCACGTGCTGCAAAGAGGAAGTGATTCAGTGTCGTGGTGAATAAGGGCCAGCTTTTCTTCGCCGGGAAAGAGCTGGGAGCAGTCATAGTCGCGACATCACTTGGAACAGTCGGTCGCCCCTGGGAATCCTCAAGTGACAGTCGCGCTTTTTTCCCGGCCAGGCGTCAACGACGCGTTATTAGAAGTACCACATCGTGCTAGGGTTCTAAGAAACGTTCGGGACAGTGCATGGTGATCGCTTTGGGGTTTTTGAAAGGCTGAGGAGGCAAGATGTCGGCATAGCTGAGGGTTTTTAAAGACGGCTATGTCTCATCAAGCCAGCTTACGCTTTTCACGAGCAACGCGGCCAGACGGAAAATGCAACAGGTGGCGGTCACATGAGGTAGGTAATACTTTAGTATAGAAACGTCACTAGATAGAACAGCGGAAATATTTTTACTTATGAGCACATCCAAATCCCGTCAAATGGTTTTGATTTAACTTGATTAGTGTCAATACATTAGATAAAGTTTTTTTACTGTCTAAACTACTCTTACTCAAGAGGTACTGGAACATTAAACTATCTGTTTAAATGAAAATATTATTAAATACTTTTGCTTAAATTTTGAAATTATCAGGATACAAGCTATGAGCAATTTTGAGTTTTATGTTTAACCTTTGAAAATACATAACCATAATGTAGGTTTGAATTTAAATCAAGGTCATATTATAGTACTGTTAATTTTTTACATAATTATTATTTTCATTTTTAGTTTCTGTTAATTCCAAACGTTTCACTATAACAATAACGAAGCACTTGTGATAACAAATTTGCTAATGAGATACCTTATTAGAAAGTTGTGATAACTACCCATATTAAACAGTAATAGTTATTTACAATAAAAATAAATTCCTTTATATCAATAGGTAATATTGAATATTTATTAGAAACATACTACACCAGGAAAATTTGCGAAAATAAAAGAGACTTTTCTATTTAAACAAATATGTGAGGATAAGAGTTTTTTCACTTTGCAGGGAAAACCATCAATTTAGCGAAAAGTGACTCACAGGCAGCTTGTAGGGAATAAAATTATCTACAAAATGAGACTTGTTAAATTAAAAATTAATAAACAAAAAAGTTATTGCAAAAAAAACAAGAAAAGTGCCCATTTTTTAATTTGTTTATAACTATCGCATTTATTGTTAAAATTTTATAAAACCTATGACAAGTTGAGGGTTTTGTCATACTTTAAAGTGTACCAAAAGTGGGCGCTGTAGGTGCAATAGTTTTCGCACAATTCAATTTGTTTATAACGGATGCTCCAAAAGTTATGAACTTTAAGCCTCTGTACAGGCGTTAATTTTCAACCAATCATGATTCTGAAAGCGTCATTGTAATCTTAAAGACGTAATTAAGCGACTTATTAAAAAATATCACCGTTTTTTTGACTTAACATTCTTAAATTGTGCATTAAGAAACCGTGCGTTTTTCGCTTATAAAAAATTTGAATAAAATTGTTGCTATTTATGCTACCTTACCGACAATAAATGCAATGGCTAGTTGGCATAAAATACAAATTTAAAAAAGCACCCTCTACGACCAACAGGAGCCAAAATAAGAATTAAAAAAAAATCGTAGCGCAATTGTTTATAAACATTAAGACTTGAATTTTTCGCAAAATAAAGTTTACGACGTAAACTACGATTTCCCGTAAATTGCATTGAATAATATCCGGCGTGGTGATGGGGGAATCTCGTCCAAGCGAGTCGCGCGCGCGAAAAAAGTTCAAATTGATGCCCGCTGGAAAATTTTGCAATATCTCCGCTTCTATTCATCGTAGAAACTTCTTTTTTTTAAAACTGGTGTAGCTCGACGAAAAAATAGCAATGGGCATATTTACGAATTCATAGAATAGCCCTGAACCCCAGAAAAAATGTTATACTTAATTTTTAATTTACAAAAATGTCACAAAAATTATTGTTAAACGAAATATTAATTAAAATTTCAATTTCGGAATTGTTTTACTATTATTAAATAAATAAATGAGGCTATCAGTCATTTAAAAAGTTATTCAATTCTTATTTATTAAATACATATTTTTTTATTTAAAATTTGCGAAAATGTGTTTCATAAACAATGTTAATTGTTCATAACAGATGTTCTGAAAGCTACATTCATAAAACATACAGAGTTCTGTGTTGTGTTATGTGAAATATCCAGTTTAGGATTTTGAAAAATTTTTTTCTTGAAAACTGGTTCCGACCGCACAAAAATAACTTCAGATTTGTGTTCAGCACCATCGAAAATAGGGGGTAGACAAAATTTTATGAAGATTTGGGAGGGTGACACTATAGTAAATAATTACCGACTTTTTTAATTCTGATTGGGTTGTCATGCTTGTGTTGTATTCTTTTATGCAAAATTGAATGTAGGTACTTAAATTATATTTCAATAAACCAATTTAGTGTTGATTGAACTTCCAACTCATTACAACTGATAACCGTTATCCATGATATCAATTATTATAAATATGATACAGTGAAGCAATCTGCTTATTCTACCAGTTACTATTAGAAAAATTGTTTATAACATGTTCTTCATCATTCACAATACGCTTAAAGTATCTTTACTTTTTTTACTTTATCTTTAAGGTAATTAGAGCTTTTGTTTCATTTACATATTTAAAAACATTCTGATACACACATTATTATGTTTGACATTGCAATAATGAAAGTTTGATGACATCATAAAATATGATGCTGTCCAAATTTTTGAGGGGTTCCTGAAGAAAATAAAATTGTTCTTCTGTTCAAAGAATAGTTATTTTTCAAAAATTCACATATAGTGCAGTAACCACGTGAATCTACCTGGATAAATTTGCGGAAGTTTTGATAGTTGGTGATTATATGTATGTATTTTGAACCTCGTATCTTTGCCGCTGGTGGTATCAAAGAAAAAAGTGACCTGAAACCAATTTTTGTATATATCTTGTTTCTGGTTAATTTTACAACAGAAATGATTCTGTATTAAATTAAACTAAATTTTCTCTACAAGATGGGTTTATTTAATTTTTTTCATAAAACTAACCGTTTTCACGTATCTACGAGAATTACAAAGTTTAACAAGTATGAAACGTGTAAAACAATACGCATTTAATGTGTTAAGGATGCAACAGTTGACGACGTCGTCTCTTTTCAATTAGGGCAAACTCAAATTTCTTAATTTGTTGCAAAAAACCCTAATCTTCATAAAGTTATAAGAGTATTTAAAAAGAAAGATGCTGACAAAGAAAATGTAGCTAAAGCTGGAGAATAGTTTCTTCTCAGACTGTAATAAAAAGGAATTTATACCTTTGAACACTTATAGGTGCCTATGCTTCATAAAATCAGCATACAGGAATAAATTTAACATCACTTCATTGCCTCCTACAGAAGCAACAACAAGACAACACTTGTTTCGAACGTATCATCAGGTACAACAGTGGATTGGTAACGAAAAACTTGTAGATCAATGGGGATGGAAGAAAAACAAATGCAAGAAAGGATATCGGGGAGCATGTGGACGTAGGAAAACAGGGCTCAACTGTTCTATAATTAAATGTGACAATAGATGTGATAACATGCCTCAAGCATTGGAAGATAGTGATGACGATGAAGACACTGATACGATCTTAGAACCACTGAGTCATGAAATCGATACAGAAAGTAGAGAAGAAGCTACTGCGCCAGAAGGATTGATCCCACACGACTATGAGACTTCGTTGCCTTCACCTATCAAAAACATCGATAAAGTTAGTCCCTCAGGGTTATCCAAGCGAGAGAAAGAAGTTATTGGAATTTTCATTTATTAATTAATGTGTGGATTAGGCCTACTGGGGAAATCACAGAAAAGAAAAGCGCCATATACTCTGTTGTTGTGGAAATAGGTATTACTTTTCATTGCACGTTAAATGGTGTCTTTTGTTAGTCTCCTATCCAAAACGGGTCAGTTTTATGAAAAAAAAAAAAATTGTTAGAACCCATGTTGTAGCAAATTCCCTGGTCTTTAATTTGTTACAATTTTGCTGTAAAAGCTCGTATAAAAGTAACGAATAACGAGATTTTTCCCAATTTATCACAATATGGCAGAGCCGGTGGCAAAGATACCAGGTGGCAAATGAAAAATTTGAAATGAGAAGCTCAAAATACGTAAAATTGCACAATATCAAAACTTCCTTAAAATTTCCCAGCTAAAGGTATTTTACAGCAGCTGGACTAAAAGGTATAAATAATTTTTTTTAAAATAATTTTCATTGTGCTCTTATTTGAATTAAAATTATAAATAAATCAATTCTAAAAGTGAGAAAACAATGCCTTTTTAAATTATAAATATCATTGCATTATTTGTTTTTAATCTTACACTATTACTAATGTTTTTCAACATGAGACTCTTGTCTTATTTACTCTTCATTAAAAAATTGTTGTAGTTATATACCTACTTGCGTTTTTATTTCCATTTGTCTTATATAACAAATTTTCACTAAATTTCATTAACGTTAGACTTATTACTCTGTGTACATGTTTAAGAAATATACACAAAACTCGGTACAAGTTCCGTTTGTTCGTATTACATCAAACTATACACATGAACCTTGAAGTGGAATTAGGTAAATTTTTGTAATAATTTTTTTAATGGCAATATCAGCAGTTAGCAAGGTATTTAAACTAATAGTTTATATTTATCAGAAGGTACTCAAGTAAGGTTAAACAAGCGCTTAATCATGTACAGTGTGGTCCACTAACAACCAGGACACTCATCTAAAGTAAACTTAAAGTATAAAAAAATCACAGCAGGCTATGGAGCATCTAGTTAATCTAGAAGGCCATTATATGGAAGTATATAAACAATAAGTAGTCAAATGAAATTTATAATAATATAAACAAAGAAATTATACAGTGACATAATTGAATATGATACACATAAAGAAATACAAACAATAATAATAACAAATAAGTAACAAAATTTCAAACATGTTTCAAAAAGATTATGCAAAGAATAATAGAGATTTAAAAAGTGTCCTAAAATTCACGCAAGAATTAATTTTGACAGAAATCACAGGTTTTTAATTAAAAATTGTAATTTATGAAAGGTTTGCTTAAATGCGATTTTCTCCTTCAAGGCATGGCAGGTCGTGGGCTTTTGGTATGAATCTTAGACTTCAAAAAACCCCAAAGGAAAACCCGCTAACGGCGTTAAATCGCATGATCTGAACTTTCAATTCTGTTCACCAACACGAGAAATTACACGACCAGGAATTGACTTATACAGTTGAATAGTTTCTTGGACTGTATGGCATGTGGCACCGTCTTATTGAAACCACTTATCGCCTACATCAATATATTGCAATTTTGGCACAAAAAAACGATATTATCTCGACACGACAGCGAACACCATTAACTGTTATTGCTTGACCAATTGCATTTTTTCAACAATCACTCGTGGATTTTCTGAAAAATTTTGGCGATTGACGAAGTCATCAACATGAAAATGAGCCTCGTCGCTAAAGATGGTTTTGTTTAAAAAATCAGCTTCTACTTGTAATTCCATAATCTAACTCTCTTCGTTCTGCGTGGTCAGTAGGCTTCAGTTCTTGGGTCAATTGAACTTTGTAAGCATGAAGATGCAAATCTTTCGTGAGAATACGCTGTAAAGAGCTTCTCGAGATATCAAATTCTTGACTAGGGTACCGAATTGATGTTCCTTGACTTTCAGCAACACGTTCAGGAACTGCTTCGATGTTTTCTGTTGGACCACTTATTGAAGGATGGCCAGATCGTTTAAGATCACTAATTGATCAAGTCTCCCTGAATTTTTAAATTAATCTCGTCGCAGTTATTGAAGTTAAATCACTATTCCAATTATATTTTGTACGAAATGTAGCTGCTAAAGCTTCATTATTTTTAAAATATTGCTCAATAATGAAAACGTGCTGTTCTTTCGTGTAACGCTCCATTTTTACTCTGAACTGTCAGCTGTCACGCTGTCTTTCTTTCCGTTGACAAAACTTTTCCGCACAAATGACGCAAAATTCAAATCTTGCGTGAATTTTAGTTTGTACAGGACATAGCTAAAACAATGCGAAACTAAATTTGTACAGGATATAGCTAATACAATGCGAAACGTCGCCTTAATGTTAAAAATGTTTTCACCGCCGTTTTTGGTTGTGAAAATTCGAAATATTTGGAATTATTCAAATTTCGCGGCTGAAAACGTACATAGGTATTGTATTTTTGAAACTAAGAGAGTTGCATGAAACTAAATTTGCACAGGACATAGCTAATACAATGCGAAACATCGCCTTAATGTTAAAAATGTTGTCACCGCCGTTCTTGGTGGTGAAAATTCGAAATATTTGGAATTATTCAAATTTCGTGGCTGAAAACATACATAGATACTGTATTTTTGAAACCAAAAGAGTTGCACGAAACTATATTTGTACAGGACATAGCTAATACGATGCGAAACATCGCCTTAATGTTAAAAATGTCGTCACCGCCTTTCTTGGTGGTGAAAATTCGAAATATTTGGAGTTATACAAATTTCGTGGCTGAAAACATACATATGTATTGTATTTTTGAAACCGAGAGAGTTGGATGAATCTAAATTTGTACAGGGCATAGCTAATACAATGCGAAACATCGCCTTAATGTTAAAAATGTTGTCACCGCCGTTCTTGGTTGTGAAAATTCGAAATATTATTCAAATTTCGTGGCTGAAAACGTACATAAGTATTGTATTTTTGAAACCGAGAGAGTTGCAGTTGCACGAAACTAAATTTGTACAGGACATAGCTAATACAATGCGAAACATCGCCTTAATGTTAAAAATGTTGTCACCGCCATTCTTGGTTGTGAAAATTTGAAATATTTGGAATTATTCAAATTTCGTGACTGAAAACGTACATAGGTATTGTATGTTTGAAACCAAGAGAGTTACACCTGGTATTTTAATTTATAGTAACTTTCTTAAGACGAGCTAAATTACAGGAAAAATATTAGTAGATGTGGACACATTGCAAATAATATCTTGCAGAAAAACACTTTCCAATATTTGTTCATGGGGAGGGTAAGTAAAACAAATCCAGTTGACGTGTATTAAGCATGCCTAGTATATGTTTGCAGTCGATTTGGTAATGGATTAATTTAAACAAGTGAAATAAGTTGAAAGCAATCTAGTAGATCCTACTGAGTAACACCAATAGGTGGGTATGCAGCATCAATTCGAAAAGCAGCAAGTTTTAAAAAACGACGCTGAACCTTTTCAAAAATGTCTGTATATACCTAATAAATAATTTGGTGACCACACTATTGACACATATTCAGTCTGGGATCGAACCAAGGGAATGTAGAGGATTTTCGAAGAAATTTAATTTTTAAAATTAGTAGTATTTCTGATTACAAATACTAAAGCTGTTACTTGGTATATTTGAAATATTATTGTTAATTTAATTTCTTGTTTTTCTTAAAACTACCAATTAAAAATGTTATTTTTATATCATTTATAAATGTGCTTAATAATAGGAGCCCAAGGATGGTACCTTGAGGTACTCTTGAAACAGATTATTTATACAGATTTACGACCTCGATATATTGAAACATATTGCAAAGATAAAATTTAATCGGATGAATTAGATGCATATTGCATAGAAAAGCCAAAAGATTGCGGTTTCAATATTCTGTGACTAACTTTATTAGAGGCTTTAGGAAAGTATGCAGTCAGCATCATATTGACACCTCCCTATCGATATTTGCAGAAATAAGTTCAGTTATACAAAATTAGTTACTGTTGATGGATCTTTAGAAAACTATGCTGATAGCTCAGCGATTGTATGTCTTATAAGGAAAAAATAATATCAAATAAAAGCATTTCAAAACCTTTAGAAAAATGATTCATTATAACTATTGGGTAATATTTACTAATATCTCGGCTTTTCCCTATCTTAAATACTGAAACAATTTTAGATAATTTCCTTATAGAAAAGAAATGAATTTATATTGGGCCCTTATAAAAACTCTGAAAGGAATTTGCAAATCTGTAGCTTGCGCGCAAAACTCAATAAGTCCAAAATTAAGAAAAATGAGTTAATATTAAAAATTAGTTCACAAAGGTGATTACAACTAGTCCTTGATAATTTTGAAATAATAGTTAACTAGGTACTCTTTTGTAACCCTAGTAGGTAAATCAGGCTTTACAAATCCATACTTTTTTGTACCAAAAGTTCACATGTCCAAACCATTTTTTAATACAAAACTACTATGAAATCGTACCTATATGTGTTTAATGTAAATTATTTTATAATTTCTCTCAAGTCAATTACAGTGGACTTGTTAAGTTTTGCGCGCAAACTTCATAAATGCACTGCATATGAGGGACATATTAATAAAGATTTTGTCTAAGGAGTTATATTTGCTTCTACGTACATTGTTTATACAATCTATAATATCAACTTTAACTGAACGTCTAACAGTTCTAAATTTATCACGAAATGACTTGTCCTTAGTCCTTTCATATTTATTTAAACATTTATATTTGTGGAATGTTTTGTTAAGTTAATTACAGTTAATGGTTAATTAATTAGTTAATAAATTAAATTAATTAATTGAAATAAAAAAATAAAATTAAAATATTTTAAACGGTTTTCATAGATTCTTTTGCAGATTACTTGGAGTCTTTCCATCAACAGTAACATTAATGGAACATGATGTTATGCCAAAACATACAGTTCAGATACTAAACTAAAGATAATAATGAATATTATGTAAAAGGTGCGCTTTCTGTAAACAAAACGGTATCGTTAGACTTTGTTTTTAGAGAAACCTTTATCAACTGCCTGGTTGTATTAGGCAAGCTTGGCTGTCTACCTAAAGCATGCATTTCCTGTACAAAGAATATGCATTAAGTTTACCACCAACGTGAATAAATTTTTCAAATATACGTGCACACAAATTCTGCTTTAGTCTCTACGTACAGTTCCTACAATGTAAAGGTTTTGTTGTACATACTGATTAAGCCGAATTGTTATTCCCATGTCACTATTAGCAATATACGCTCCTTTGTGTATAATATAGTCCTTATTTTATTACAAATGTGGTACTACGTGGTTATGATTTGTCTCTCACATAATTATTTGGTACCATTTTGAGAAGGGGATAAATTTTACAATAAAAAATTTATGGTGGTACCTAACTAAACAAACCATAATAGGTATAACAAATAGGAATATCTTACCTATTTTTTATATGCCAAGAAGAGGAGGTATAAAAATCATTCAATAAAATAGAACTAGTTGTATTGTCTCCGACCAACATTCTCAGTTAATGTATTAAATGTACAGGGTCATTTACTTCTGTGATGTTAAGATATTTGAATGAAAAAATATGTAAACATATGAATTACTATGATGCAGTGGATATTCCATGGCATGCTGCGTTTTTTTAAAAGTAATTTTTGTGGAAAGATACAGAGCCATAAAATAAAATTTTCTAAATAGTAGTAAAAATTTGACGAAAATTTCCAAACGGTGCGAAATATTTTTATGAAATTTGGTATTCCAGCGTTTTTAAGGACGCCAAATACACTGGTCAAATTATTTTTTGGATATTCCATAGAGGGCGCTAGTTATGCTACAGTCATATTACAATTTAAGTTCTAATTTTTTTAAGGTTAGGTTTTTTACCGTTTGGGCTCCAATTTCTAATGTACAATTTTATTTTCTAAAAATAATGTACTCTTGTTAAAACGTCCTAATGTGGACGGTATTCGAGAAAAAAGGCTTTTAATTGAACTCTTGCAATATTCCGGTGTATAAAACAAATGACTTGTCAAAGTAGGCTTATGTCAAAACTTATTGATGGATGTCTCATAAACAACACGTATATTCTTAGTAATATTTTAAAATTTAATTAACTTTATAGCTAAATTTTAGTGATTGCAATTAGTCATTACTAACTACAATCACTAACAATCAATAAGTTTTGACATAAGCCTACTCTGAGAAAAGTCACTTATTTTATACATCGTAATATTGTAAGAGTATTTGTATTATTCAATTAAAAACCTATTTCCTCGAAAACCGTCCACATTAGGAAGTTCTACCAAGAGTACATTATTTTTAGAAAATAAAATTGTACATTAGAAATTGGAGCCCCAATGGTAAAAAACCTAACCTTAAAAAAATTAGAACTTAAAATGTAATAGGAATGTAGCATAACTAGCGCCCTCTATGAAATATCCAAAAAATAATTAGACCAGCGTATTTGGCGTCCTTAAAAACTCCGGAATACCAAATTTCATAAAAATATTTCGCACCGTTTGGAAATTTTCGTAAAAATTATATTTAAAAAATTTTATTTTATCGCTCTTTATCTCGAAAACAAGAGGAGACAGATATATAGTTAATATGACATCAAATCCGAAATTGATAAAATAAATAGCTTTGACAGAAATAAATTAAATGTGTTGCCCTATGCTATAAAATAAATATTGTCTTTTTCTCGAAAATTATTGTTTAATCGCAATAAAAAATGAGTTATTGGTCACCTTGTACGATCAACATCATCAGGTCAGAAATGGTAACTTATGTACAACAGATTTAGCAATACTACTTATTTCTTGGAACATTATTGTTATCAATATCTATTTTAAAGTTAATCGATTTCGTCTAATTATTTATACAACATTAATTTTATACGTCAGGTAGGAGACTTGTTAATGATTACACGAGTATTTTAGTATTTTCATTTATACCTTTGTGTTATTAACTTACATCAGATACGCGATAATAGTTCTATTTACTATCGTACAGGTAACAATAGTTAATAAATATAACGTGGGCAACAAAACTGCATAGAATTGTGATATTTTGTAGCAATAGTTGACGCAGAATATTAAATTTTTATGTATTTTCCAAATGCAAATTGTGCGCCCTATTTAAAATATAGGCCTGTCTACTTGTTATTAAGATCTATGTAATTCAGTACTATGTCAAATTTTGATATCAAGGCAAGAAAAATTAAAGTAATTGGATACCATGAAAATGACACATTGCGTTCTGTTTCGAATCATCTTAAATTGCTACCTATGACTCGCCAACTAAAATTTTTCTCTAATGGTTTCGTTAAATGTCATTGCTAATATATTCCAACAATATTTTGAGGCATTGTTATGGTGTCTCAAAATGTGGTGTAAATCCGTAAAAATTATTCTTAACAACCACCTCTGTATCACGACCTAGTTAGTGGTCGATTCGAAGACATCTTTCAGGTAATACGACAATTGGTCTTACAAAACGGCTCATAATTTTGATACACGTATTAAAAAGAGGATTATTTCGCAATATCCAGTTGCTCTACGCAAAAGTTCGATTGTCTCTAGAAATAACATTAACTCAATTTTAGTTATCATTCATTTAATTACCTAGATACCTACCAATACCTATTTAAAAAACATGAATTTTGTTTTTAGTTCTCGTATTTTGTACTCTGTATTAAAGGTATTAAACTAAATCAAGTATTTTTTTTCTAAAATAGCTTATCAAATAATGTCAAACAATGTTCGTCGTTATACGATACTAGAAATCTACAGGGTGGAAGAGGTTTGACTGCCATTACTTCCGCATGAGATAGAGTAATCATAAATGAACAAAAAAGTTGCGTATTACAGGGGGGTAAGATTAACAGTTTAACGGTTAATAAACAAAAAAGTTATTGCAAAAAAACAAGAAAAGTGCCCATTTCTTCATTTGTTTATAACTATCGCATTTATTGTTAAAATTTTATAAAACCTATGACAAGTTGAGGGTTTTGTCATACTTCAAAAGTGTGCCAAAAGTGGGCGCTGTAGGTGCGATAGTTTTCGCACAATTCTATTTGTTTATAGCGGAGGCTCCAAAAGTTATGAACTTTATGCCTCTGTACAGGCCTTAATTTTCAATCAAACATGATTCTGAAAGCGTCATTGTAGTCTTAAAGACGCAATTAAGCGACCTATTAAAAAATATCGCCGCTTTTTTGACATTAACATTCTCAAATTGTGCATTAAAAAACCGTGCGTTTTTCGCTTATAAACAATTTGAATAACATTGTTGCTATTTA